>NC_135501.1:174551135-174750336 GCF_052857255.1 Amblyomma americanum
CGCGTCTGGTGCTCTTACCAACTGAGCGACGGCGACGGCTGTCCAGTCTGCCAGCGTCGTGGTTGTTTTCCTGCTGCTTTATATAAGTAATTTTCTTTAAGCTATTTATTAATCTAAGTGATATTATCCCACTGATAAGCATAACACATTAAAAAAAAAATAACGTTCCACTATGCACCTTGGTTTCGGTGACTGTTAGCTCCCTTCATAAGTTTGTCAAACGGGCCCCCTTATTTGTTTTACCTTGTCTACTAATATATATATATATATATATATATATATAATATATATATATATATATATATATATATATATATATATATATATATATATATATATATATATATATATATATATATATACGGGTTTATAGCATTTCGCCTCCATTGAAATGCGACCGCCGCGGCCGGAATCAAACCCGAATTTTTCGGATCAGCAGCCGAGCGCCATAACCACTACGAATTTTGTCCATTTCGGCGAGTTACGTGCACTGGAGAGGTTGCTTTGCCTGCAAGCTACTCGAAAGCGCATGTATTTTGCCGCGATGCAGCCGAAATTTGTTGGGCCACATGGCCGAGGGTAACCGCATTTTTGAAATTCCATAAACTGATAGGGATATTACTTACGGTGGCCTACGCGCCTTTCAATAATTAAGGCACCTAACAGCAATAGTAAGAATTTAACTGCTCAGTATTAGATAACCAGTCTGGTAGTTAGCGATCTTAGCTGTATTCTGATCTTTTGCACCGCTGGAAACGCTCTGCCGAAAAAAGCGCTCTTCTAACTCAAAAAGCCTATGAAACACCCTGTATATAACCAAGTAGCGCACGACAGTCCGCGAACTCTCTCCGGCTTTACACACAGGTCTGCCTCGCGAACCGAATCTCAAGCGTGCTGCATATTACCCAAGCTTCCCCGTCGTAGGAAAAACAAAAGAAAATTTCCCGAATAACGGTCTCATTACACTGACTGTCCTGAATTCCATAATCTCTTTGTCTCCCCGACTACCGCCCCAACGTGTAAAACAGGCAAATCCTTCGAAATGGTGATACATAAGGGAAAAAGTGCCGCGCTTTTTCTTGCCGCGCAGCGAAGTCCCGCGTGAGGTGTTCTATACAGAAACGAGACTACACGGTTCCACGATTCGTACATTAAAACAAAAATAGAAAGAGCAAGAGAGCGAGCAGGTGAAAGACGGTGGAAGTGCATTACGGCCGCGACGCATGAGAAGATGCAATTATCTCCAGCTACGAGCGGGCGGCCGAGGAGCATGTTGGGCAACAGTCACCTTCCGCATACCCCGCCGTACAGGTACGTGCATTAAAAGGGATTCAGCAGAGTAGCGCAAGGATTTATTACATTCGTGCTTTTTTTCCCTCATGCATAGGCACGTTTCTCGTTAGACACCTTCATTCGTCTACCTGCTCGGGATTTCTGCAACCATCGCAAGGTCAGGTATTCTGTCCGCCCCCCTCCCCCAAACTTCCCACAAAAAGAAAAACAAAACAAAAGAGGCCCGAAAATACTTCGCTGCTTGCGCGGTCATATGATCGACTACGCCGCGAATAATGCAGGCGCGGAACCGAATATGATTCGATTTCTGCCGGATGAAATCGCGTTTACCAGCATGAGGCTTTTAATCTCTGCTTTTTTTTTTGCGTAAGCCTTTTTCTGCCCGCTCTCGAAAGGCAAGAATGCCTTCGTCGAGATGCCGATGATCTCGACAAGGGAGAGATGTAAACACACCCAAGTGCTGTGTTGTGGACCTTCAGATGGCAGCAGTTAAACAAAGATTTAAATTATATTTTCTCGTCCTTTTCTCATTGTTCTTCGTCCGTTGTCCCGTTTTTCGAGCTGCTGTCATTCTTCAAAAATATTTGCTGAGGTTTTCAAAAGCGCACGACCGATCGGTGTTTCATCACTCGTCACCTCACTGCATTTTTTTTTACCGCGAAAGCAGTAGGTCATTAAAAAAGGCTGAAGGCCTCATCCTTTGACCATTGTCCTTTGACCTTCAGCTTTGACCTTGCACTTGCACGCGGTTGCCTCTGCGGTGTTGTTGTCTCAACTGCTTTCGCACGTCCTAGGCTCGGTTTAACTGCGTTAAAACCATGCCATTTTTTCAAGCTAGCTTCATTTACATCGAATATGCCGGCTATTAAAAAAGATGATCCTCCTCTCCCTCCTCAACTCATGCACGCCGACGCGAATGTAAAATACAATAACTGGCAACCGCCCCCGCCTCAACTCGCCCACGTCACTTGGGCTCGCCCAATGAGAAGGCTCGCCTAGATTGCCCATTCACGTCATTACCCCACTATTGATCACGGTTATCAAGTCATTAAGAAAGGAACTGCGCAATACAAACACGGGTGAGAAGGGAACAGGACAAGCGGAGACCCGCGACATATTTTATTCTGAGGTACAGTCAGGCTGGAATGAAACGCGAACACACATATGATGTACTTTTGTACTTTGAAGGGAGTATTCCTTTACAACCAGTTTGTCAATGTGTACTGCGGTAGGCCTTTACCCGGAAACATCAATCAGGCTAGTCGTACACTAGCTTGATTCATCTCTTCGTTTACCACTGCCCCCCTCTCTGCACGCCTATACCATACCATACCATACCATACCATACCATACCATACCACACCATACCATAAAGTACCGTAACGTACGGCATCGTATCGTTCTATACCATACCATGACATACCGTACCGTACCGTACCGTATACCCCACCCACCCTACCCTGCCATACCGTACCGTACCGTACCACACTATACCATACCACACCGTATACACCACCCACCATACCCCACAATACCGTACCGTACCGTAACACACTATACCATACCATACTATACCAGTACCGTACCATAGCACAATATACCATACCATACCGTACCATGCCATACCATACCATACCATACCGCACCACACCCAATTATGTTTTCAAGCAGTTTTTGCCGCATCGACCCTTGGCATCACGCACGTCTTATCACTCACCGCGAAAGACTGCAAGCCAACAGACTGAGCTGAATGAACACCATGCTGAAGGAAGCTAGCCGGGGGTGCGCCTGCTTTTCGGCAACGCAGCAGCATGCGCGCATCTAATTCCGGCACTGCGGCGGCAGGGCCCCGGGTGAATGCATCCATCATTAAAGGAGGCAGAGGAGAAGGGAGCGGGCTTGGCGGTTGCTCGCCCCCAGCCTCGTGCGCACTGCGCGCTTTAGGCAGGGAACGGCCGCGGAATTGGGCCAGAGCCAAATGCAGCATCCGCGGTGGCAGCTCAATTAGTTTCGCCTTCTCTCAGCGACTGCTGCTGCTGCCGGTCTGTACGCATTTTTTTTTTCTAGCGAATAACGAGCGAGAGAGAGCGGATTGGGTGGCTATATACTGGCCTACGGCTACGATGAACTAAGAGTGGCGGTCATCGGCCGCTCCTCACGGCTTTGCGGGTGTTTTACTAAGAGTGGCCTGCACACCAGGGGCGGATTTAAGCGGGGAGTTACGGGGCTCTGAGGTTTCGAGATTGTTGTAAATTATTTTTTGAAGTGTTTGGGCATAAATATTTTGCACTCAACAATTCTTAGGGCTTAATTTTTTTGTTAGAACTGTGAAACCTTTCTTTCGAATCGGTACCACTATAGTGGGATGAAAAGGGATAATCCCTTCCTTGCATGGTCGGGACAGTTCCCTGCCTGCATTTTAATGCCGCTCCTTGCATTGTCACGCTGGCAGGTTCATGAAAATCGGCCGACGCCATTGGCTGGACCTTTCACAGAGAAAAGCCGTTTCGTTCTTGAGTTGTATCCGTGCATAACTGGCACTACCGAGGCGTTGTATGCGACTATAACAGTCACTACCGAGCCAAACTGTGGTCCTTCCTGTAAAGGAAAAGATGGCTGTACATGAGAAGGCAAAATCAGCGGAGCCAGAGAGAGTGGTGGGCGTGGAGGGGGAGCGGAGTTCGCAAGGCATTTAAGAGTACGGTTGCAATTTGTTAACTCCATTACCTAATTGGACAATCACAGTCACTTCCAAGTTGAAGTTGTCATTGAACTCCATTCATATGTTTGAGCATACGCATCGTACGCAGGAGGCGTGGGGTTCGATCCCCAGTGCCCGCCGGCTACCGACTGTTTTCCAACGGCTACATGTTTTCCCCTGACCTGGTGCTCGGCTTCTCTGGGATGAAGTGCTTGCAAAATGGATCCTTTACCCACCTTCTGACCCGCCGCGGTGGTTCAGTGGTTAGGGCGCTCGACTACTGATCCGGAGTTCCCGGGTTCGAACCCGACCGCGACGGCTGCGTATTCATGGAGGAAAAACGCTAAGGCGCCCGTGTGCTGTGCGATGTCAGTGCACGTTAAAGATCCCCAGGTGGTCGAAATTATTCCGGAGCCCTCCACTACGGCACCTCTCACTTCCTTTCTTCTTTCACTCCCTCCCTTATCCCTTCCCTTACGGCGCGGTTCAGGTGTCCAAACGATACATGAGACAGATACTGCGCCATTTCCTTTCCCCAAAAACAAATTATTATTATTATTATTATTATTATTATTATTATTATTATTATTATTATTACCCACATTCTGTAGGCAACACCCCCTATGCCATGGCGCACTTTGGCCAAAGCTGCCCATTCGCCATTAAAAATCATCGTCAACTCCACTAATGTGCTGAGGCATGCACATCGGTGCAGCTCGCCTGAGGTGATCGGGCAAGAGTTGCATGTACTGTAGCGTGACTAAAATTTGGAGTGGATACTTAAGCTCCGCCTTATGACATGACGTGGCAGCGAAAATGTGTTAACGCTCATATACGCGGCATTGGTCACTCTCGACTTCACATTCATAGATTTCTGGGAGTCCTCATGCCGCTCCTGGAGCAGTGGTGCAACTCTTAAGCGATGCGCCGCTGCCCTGCGATGGCAGGTGCTGCCACCGGTGGGGCTTGAGCGAACCAGGTGGCTCTTCCCCGAGCAACCTCTCGCGACCGGTCATTAATTTATAACTCCCACCTGCCACGGTGGTCAGTTTGCTCACTATCCGGAAGGCAGGTGGTGATGACGCCACAAGGTCACGTGACCTAGGTGGCCCACGTAGGTTGCTTCTGCGGGATTTTTAGCTCACAACGCCGACGTCATCTTCTTCAGAACGGGAGCCTTAAGACTATCGCGTTAAGCACGGGTACGACTTATTAGAAAGCAGCCGACGTTTAGTCTTTGAGTATGAACTTGAAGCATGCTTTCGGCTTACTCCAACTCGCTTCTCTTTGGGCGAATCATCGCCACGGTACATTTTTAAAGCCTGATGCAGAAGTAAAAATAGTACTCTCTCTTAAGGACGAGCTAAGTGTTCTCTTTTACATTTCTCGCACCTGTACGGCGCACAGTGCCGTACTCAGACTGAGCCTTACTAAAGTCTTCACTGATGCGCGCTGATTGGCACATGAGGAAAGGAATGTGACCCAGTGACTGTCTCACTCTTGACGGACACCTGACCCGGATGGACGGTTCCATCCTGGTCCTTTGTAGGGCCGTCGTTTGCCAATACGGTTCCAATGTTGTGCCAATTGCCTGTGCTGCTTGGGGAAAGGGTGAAGTGAAGGGGTGAGAAGGAGTCGGCGGAATGGATGGCGACCATCTGGAGTTCTTTAACGAGCGCAGACATCGCACAAGTCACTGGCGTTTTTGCAGTTCGTCCTCATCGCAATACGAGCGCCGTGGCCGGTCGACCAAACGGCAGAATCACTTGGCCAAAGCAATGGGTCCCGGTTCAGGAGCACAAATGACCCCGATAAGGAGCTAGCTCGCCTTTGCGCAAAAAGCGAGCACTGCGGACGTTCCGTTAACGCAAGAAGTGAAGGTACACGAAAGGGGAAAGTCAGCAGAGAATGGAGTGATGAGGGGAGTTGGCGAGACACTTCGGTGCATGAGTGCAATTTGTTAGCAGCGCCACTCGGCGCGGCCATTTCCTCTCTTGTTTCCCGGCGCAGACGACCGATACGGTAGACTGAGCACTCTATTTCCTAGATGAAGACGAATGGGGGTTGTGCGAAGAGAGTGTAGTTAGATACGTAGGACAGTGGAGACGTGCAGGACGATTCGAGCGGAGAAGCGACGATAACAGGCTTTGCCTGGTGACAGAGAGAGTCAAGTGGGCCCTGGAGTGCTTCTCTGTTCCTAGGTATCCGCTACCTACGCCTGCACTTGAAAAGCGAGGAACAGTCATGGACAGACTAAACTGAAACAACGGACGACGAGCAAGAACTACCAGTGGCGCCATGAAACGGGGAGGACGCGAACTACTGACGAGATAAACACTGCCAGTGCTGCCGGCGTCTCCTATCGACGGCGATGAACCTGGGCCAGTAAACCTTGTGAGAGTACATTTTCAAAACTAAGCTGCTGAATCAAAACGTAATGAAAATCTTTGCGGTTGTAGAAAACACTCAAGGCGAGATTGTGAGAGCAAAGGCGCATCCGCCTTAGTTCTCCTAACGACGATTGTGGTTATCTAGGCGCTCTTGTCTGCATCATCCTGCTCATGTTTATGTCCACGGTGGTATCTATGTCGTTAGTTCATTACTTTGTTGTTGCATGGCGCCATCACTGTGTTTTCGGTCATTGCTTCGTCATTTTAGGTTAGCCAGTCCACAATGCACCAATTTCGCTAGGAGTAACCAGGCTGCCTGTCTTTTCCTCTGTCGTATAGTGGAGCATGTGCTACCTATCAAGCTGTGAATGTCAGCACAGTGGGGAGAACCATTATCCTTACCTTCGAAAAGCTCTTGATCTTTGGAGAACCCGTAAGGGCTACACTATGCGAATGAGAAGCACAGTCTAACCCAAATGTGCCCATGTGGGAGTAAAAAAAGGAGTAAGCTATCCTCTAGCACACTCCCTTTTATACAAAGGCTCCCTTTTTACTCATTTCTCTTTAGAGTGTGGTTACTTTTGACAAAGGCGCTACCAACGATGGTATAGCCTTTCTGCAGCACGGATCAATTCAAGGTTTTCCACTTCGTACAATAGCCTACTAGGCGCTTAGACATGGTCTAGTACAGTGACCCAATCGCGCGTTATCAAAGGGCTACTTTTTGTTCGCCGCGCGCTGGAGCAGGTTGAGCTCCCACAAATATTACTTGGTTACTGACTCAGCTAATTTTTATTTTATTTTTTAAATTTCAGACACCTTGCTGCTCCCAACCCCTGCGGCATCGAAGCGCAGTTGCGCGTGATGTGACAGTTCAACAGTGCTGGACAAAAACATTTTTGAACGGGAACAGTTTATGAACGCAGTTTTTTCATTCATTGTAAGATTGTACTATAACAACCAAAATACCCGCATATCTGCCGTCGACAGGCTTGTATTTTTTTGCGTTTGACATTTTTGGTGTCGTCAAAAGCGTTCCCCATTAGTTTTCTATAAGGCAGCATTAACTGCTCGATCCGAGCGATGGAAACATTCTAAAAGAAAGGTTTTGCTACGCATCCAAAGAATGAACCGTTGTCTTCAATAATTCGATAACAATACCTTAGAATAATCCAGTATTCAAAATTTATCCAAGAATTTTGGGCATGGACAGTTTAGCACAACAGTGACACTGCGGAGACAAGTTTCGTGTTGTCCGATGTCCTAAACCGATGTCCGGAGCCTTCCACTACGGTACCTCTTCCTTTCTTCTTTCACTCCCTCCTTTAGAGGGGGTGAAACCTTCCCTTACGGCGCGGTTCAGGTGTCCAACGATATGTGAGACAGATACTGCGCCATTTCCTTTCCCTAAAAACCAATTATATAGCGCTTGTGAAATGCATACAAAGTTGCCGTGATTCCTAAACCAGGGAAGAAGCTCTGCATTGAGAATCTGCGTCCCATCTCGCTAACGTCGTGCTTGGCCAAATTGATGGAGCATGTGGTCTTGAACAGGCTTCAGGGTTATGTAGAGGACAATGAGTTGATACCTGAAACAATGATTGGCTTCAGGGCTAATTTATCGACGCAGGACGTCATGTTACAGCTCAAAAAAGACGTGGTTGATCCTGGGTACGGCACGGGCACCAAGGCTATCTTGGGGCTCGACCTCACTAAGGCCTTTGACAATGTTACCCATGAGGCAATATTGAGGAACCTATCAGACATAGGACCGGGGGGTAGAACCTTCCGGTACATCAGATCGTTTCTGGAGGGTAGGACTGCGGAGATTGTAGTCGGAGAAATGAAATCGGATCCCTTCCCATTGGGGGGCAGAGGGACACCGCAAGGGTCGGTATTATCGCCCTTCCTATTTAATCTCGCCTTGATCAAGATACCACCCAGGCTGCAAGGGATATCGGGACTTAAAATACATTTTATGCGGATGACATTACTCTATGGGTAACAAGAGGCAGTGACGCACAGTTGGAAGAAACTCTACAACAGGCGGTGGATATTGTGGAGGAGCTAGCAGGGGAAGCAGGACTTTCGTGCTCTCAGCCCAAGTCCGAGCTTTTTGTTCTGAGGGATAAACCAAGAGGGATACATGCGAGGCACTATACGCCGCCACCACCTTTAGAGGTGAAAGTGGGGGGAGTACCGGTCGCTGAGGTCCAAACGATCAGGATCCTGGGTATGTATCTGCAGACTAACAGGAAGAATAGCGAGTCCTTGCAAAGGCTTAAAAATACGGTCAATGCTACCGTGCGGCTAATCAGGAGGATCGCCAATCGTAAGAGAGGTGTTAAGGAAAAAGACTTGTGTAAGCTAGTGCAGGCATTTGTGCTCAGTAGAATAGTGTATGCGACGCCTTATTTGAAGTTGGACGCGGCGGAAAAAGGAAAGGTGGAGGCTATGATTAGGCAGGCGTATAAAGCGGCCCTTGGGTTGCCTCAAAATGCGTCTACCGAAAGGCTGCTGGGATTAGGGGTGCACAACACCCTAGAAGAACTACGGGAGGCGCACTTGGTGATGCAGCTCGGTAGGCTTTCAAAAACAAAAGCAGGAAGGGACATATTGGAAAGGATCGGCATTGGAGTTGACGTTCCAGCCGGTGACACGAAAATTCAGATGAGGCGGGAAATGCACAAGGGCTTGTACATAAAACCTTTGCCCAAGAACATGCATCCAATACATCATGAGGACCGCAGGAAGGCAAGAGCCAAAGCTTTACATGCCAAGTACGGGAAGTACAACGGGGCAGTCTATGTAGATGTCGCCGAGTATAAGGACAAGGATGCATTTGCAATTGCGGTGGTGGACGGGCGAGGACGCTTGATCGCCTCTGGATCAGTCAAAACCCGCTCCCCAGAAACTGCTGAGGAAGCGGCGATAGCACTAGCTATGACTAGTAGTAATGCTGACCTGATCTTCAGCGATTCAAAAACAGCCATCCGAAATTTGGCGAGGGCAGAATATCTGTCACAGCGGCGCGGTTGCTGAATCGGGCCACGGAGCGAGGGATTACAGAGACGGAAATTGTCTGGGTACCTGCACACTCTGGGAACCCTGGGAACGAGACGGCTCGCATGAATGCTCGAGGTTTCGTCAGCCGAGTAGGTGAGCTGGACGTCCCGGGAAGGTCCACGAGAGATGGGCTGGTATCCTTTCATGACATTACTAATCATTTCAGACTTGAGCGGAGGATTTACCCACCCCCGGACAAGCAATTGGTGAAGGCGCAGGAATGCGTCTGGCGACGATTGCAGACTAGATGTTTCTTCAACCCATACGTATTGAGCAAAATCTACCCGGACATTCAGCCGGAGTGCAAATGGTGTCACGAATTGGCAACCTATGACCACATATTATGGAGCTGTAGCATAGCACCGCCACCGGCGGACATTATGCGTGATCCTTCCCTCGAGCAGTGGGAGGCCGTGTTGGCCAGCTCAGACCCGGTCGTCCAGACCAGGGCCGTGGAGTGGGCCACCCAGGTCGCCGTCAGCCATGGGTTGATGGCCATCTGACACGGAATCGTCCACACATGCTCTCTGACGAAAATAAAGTTTTTCCATCCATCCATGCCGTGGAAACATGAAAGGCACAAAATGGCTGCAAAATGGCTACAGAGAATGTTCGTGACCCGCCGCGGTGGCTCAGTGGTTAGGGCGCTCGGCTACTGATCCGGAGTTCCCGGGTTCGAACCCGACCGCGGCGGCTGCGTTTCTATGGAGGCAAAACGCTAAGGCGCTCGTGTGCTGTGCGATGTCAGTGCATGTTAAAGATCCCCAAGTGTTCGAAATTACTCCAGAGCCCTCCACTACGGCACCTCGTTCTTCCTTTCTTCTTTCACTCCCTCCTTTATCCTTCCCTTACGGCGGTTCAGGTGTCCAAATATATATGAGACAGATACTGCGCCGTTTCCGTTCCCCAACAAACCAATTTTTATTATTATTAAATGTTCGTGGCTTGCTAAATACGGTCTCAGACTATACACTCTCAAAAAGTAACCATGACGTTTACTAAAAAAAGAGGGGGGATAGTAAACGGTTGTCACAGGTTGATAGCTCCTCTGAAAATTAGTAACGTGAGCTTAGAACCAGACACTAACCCGCTAAGTGATAATTCTAACCAACTCCACGATGTATATGAAATGATTATTGGCTGTTTAGAAACTACGTTCGTGATTTTCCTGAGGAAGTCGGTGAGACTCACCGAACAGACATGGAAAGAATATTGTCGGGGCAACAGAAGCAACCATGTGGCTGGCTGAATGTGTGGTTCCTTTTGATTGTTTTGCGTTTTTATAGTTTTTTATAGTTAAATGAAATTCCGCGTCGCCACACGATGTCGATTGGGTGTTTTCGCGATAATAGACAGAAATACTCCGAACCCGCGTAAAGTCTACCTTCACGACTACGGCCGTTACCGGTGCACTCAGCATGAAGGTGCAGCACGAGTATACTAATGCAGAAATATGACGGGGAAAGGCGTTAAAAGCAGTATATACACTTTAAGAACCAGGACTCTCTCAAAACGAGTAAATGGCCTGCTGCAACCTATTTAGCAGCTGACGAGGCTTGAAAAATGAGGGGCTCGTTACGACACACGTGTAGTAAGAAAGCCGAGACTCACGAAAACCAAGGAAAGTATAGAGGAATATATGTGAATGATGTTTTTTTTTTTAACTACGCTAGTACAAATAAATTGGAAGGGACACGAGCTCAGCCTTAAGGATATGAGGCGATAGCGTTAACGAGTTAGTGACCATACATTACCGGTAATGGCCGTAGCCACTTTTGCTCACGTGGCTGCATTACGCACCAGCCGGCGCAAACTGAGCGCGACCCCTCTCCTCCTCCGTTTCCCCCTTTTTATGCCTCTTTTTTTCCTTTCACCACTCACTCCCAACTTTATCCCTTCCCTTACGGCGCGGTTCGGGTGTCCACCGAGATATGCGAGACAGTTACCGCGTTCCTGTCCTCAAAACCAATTTTAAATTTCTCCTCTTGGGTAACACATTACTTGCTTCCTAGCTTCGCCGTGCTCTTCGCTCTAAAAGGAAGTGCGGATCCGGAACGTGACCAGCCGCAGTGGATCAGAGGTTAGGGTGCTCGGGAACTGAGCTGGAGTACCCGGGTTCGAACCCCACCGCGGCGGCTGCGTTTCAAAGAGCCGAAACGCAAAGGCGCCCATGCGCTGTGCGATGCCAGCGCTTGTTAAAGATCCCCAGGTGGTCGAAATTATTCCGGAGCCATCCACTATGGCATCTCTTTTGAAGCGATAGCTACATTACGGTAGCATTCCGAGCCTTCAGGGTGGCTGCGCGGCCACGGTCACGTGGTGCGGAGGAGCTGCCGGCGGCGCGGCGCCGTGGCTGGTCACGTGGTGCGGAAGATGAAGAAGGAACGCCAGCGAAACGGAGCGGCGAAAGACTGACTATGCAATTCAACTGAGCAATTTCCGCTCGGCTAGCTGTGGCTATCACGTCAGTCTAGATTTAACGAGAGCTGGACCCCCGATCAAAGGAAGAAAGAGATGATTTCGACCGCTGGGGATATTTAAAGTGCACTGAAATTGCACAGCACATGGCCTCCACTACGGCACCTTTTTCCTTTCTTCTCTCAGTCCCTCCTTTATGCGAGATACTGCGCAGTTTCATTTTATAAATTGGTTTTTGGGGAAATCGAATAGCGCAGTATCTATCATATATCGTTGGACACCTGAACCGCGTTGTAAGGGAAGGGATTAAGGAGAGAGTGAAAGAATAAAGGTGCCGTAGTGGAGGGCTCCGGAATAATTTCGATCACCTGGTGATCTTTGACGTGCACTGACATCGCACTCAAAAAAATGCAGCCGCCGCGGTCGGGGTCGAACCCGGGAGCTGTCGCCGCAGTCCGGTTCGAACGCGGATATTGTGGCGCAGTAGCCGAGTGACTTTACAACTGAGCCATCGCGGCGGGTAAGAATTTCTAATTTTTGAATTATATGACGGGGGAGGGCGCGAACGCCGCTCCCCGCACTACCAAAAATTTAATGCCCCACCTACCCCGATTTGGGGAAGCAGTGGCGGGCTTCAGCACAGCCGTAGTGCAATGACCGGCCTCGACCCGAGCAGTCCGCCATCCTGACCACGGAACTGCTGGCACCAGGTAAGTATGAACTGCGATTGCTGCTGCTCGCGCAAGTCAATGAAACTGACGTACAATGTTGCGCAGCTTTCCATGCAGGTGTTGACAAATATTTGTGTTCTGCTTTGAAGTCCAAGGTCACAAAATTTAATTTAAGAACTTTAAAGGTTAGCATGCATGGGTCTGTAAATTGAAGCCGGCTGCTTTTAGTGTCCTATCGGTGCTATGCGGAAAATGTGTGGTCTATAGTCCATGCTTCACCTGGACTACCCCACTTTAAGAATACATGCGCGCTGCGCCGTGTTTCGCGGAGCATAATACTTGAGGGACCCGCCGCGGTGGCTCAGTGGTTAGGGCGCTCGACTACTGATCCGGAGTTCCCGGGTTCGAACCCGACCGCGGCGGCTGCGTTTTTATGGAGGAAAAACGCTAAGGCGCCCGTGTGCTGTGCGATGTCAGTGCATGTTAAAGATCCCCAGGTGGTCGAAATTATTCCGGAGCCCTCCACTACGGCACCTCTATCTTCTTTCACTCCCTCCTTTATCCCTTCCCTTACGGCGCGGTTCAGGTGTCCAACGATATATGAGACAGATACTGCGCCATTTCCTTTCGCCAAAAACCAATTATTATTATTATTAAAACTTGAGGGCACTCTACACTACTTTGCGCTTTGAATGCGAAAGCATTGTTTTTATTATTCCTATTTACTTTTGGCTTACGTTTGATCCAAGTACACCGCTAAGGCCTGCGCAGCTCTGGTAGAGGGACCACCCTAGAAGGGCCTTAGGGTATATGAATAAATAAAACTGAAACGTGTAGGACGATTGATGGGGTCATGAAACTAATGAGTGCGGGTAATTGGGTTCGTTCGTTTGTCGTCTAGAAGACGAATAGCGCCAACAGATGATGATCGAAGGAATTACAAAACGGTCCACTGTTAAAGAGAACAAGCAATAGCGTGGCCTCTGCTCGTGGCGAAACACTGCCGCCCAGCGCCCGCGAGAATGGGAGGCTCCAGGCGCATGCGCAGAAAGAGCAGCCGGGCGTGCTTTCCGCGCATGCGCACTGGGCCGTCGATTCTCACTGACTCTCATGGAGGCGCTTCGAAAAGCACGGTGGCCACGTGATCGCTTGTTTCCTTTAACAGTGTACCGTACTATACACATTTCATTTGTCTGATGGTGGTAGCGGTTATTTATTAAAATAATAGTAAAAAAGAAGGAAAAGATTTTTGCTAGCCCCGGCATCTGCCATCTATACTGAAGCACCTGAGCTGGGGCAGCGGAAATAAAGGATAGCAGGCAGAATGGAGAAATGAAATGAAAGAGGTGAGGGGACAGCAAGAGAAGATAGGCGGAGAAGTAGTATGCACAAACTATTTGCACAATAAGAAATGCGTCCAGGTTGTGCGCGTGATTAGTTCATTGTGTGCTCTATTCCTTGTCAGAAGGTCACTAGATTCGTACGCGTGACTGCTTCGCTAAATTGGGCTTCCACGGTGAGACCAATAGTGCTCGACCTGGTGCTACAAGGAGCATCTGAAAAGGCAAACCTCGGTTCTATTAATCGCTATAGGGCACTTGTAACACTGTCATTTCGATAGTCGATATTAAAAACCACATTGTGCACCATGAAGGAGTGCCGAAGCGAAATCAATTTACGCAACCTTCCCTCCAACGCTTTCAACCAACTTTTAATGAGCGGTCGAGATGGAGACAGTACATCAAATTTTTTCCACTGACTCTAATGGTAAGGACTTCTGAATGGCAACTTAAACACCGCAAGCCTTTTTATGAAGGTTTAATCTCAAGTGTGATATTTTCTGTTGCTATTCCCGTGAGTTCTACAATTCGCGGCAGCGGTAATGCACTAACAGGGCTCTGCGAAAGGACAAGGATTATCAGTGTGAAAACATTACTGTCCCATTACGAGAAAAGCCTGCGGTGTGTGTGTGTGTGTGTGTGTGTGTGTGTGGGTGCGTGTGTGTGTGTGTGCGTGCGTGCGTGTGTGTGTGTGTGTGTGTGTGTGTGTGTGCGTGTGTGCGTGCGTGTGTGTGTGTGTGTGTGCGTGCGTGCGTGCGTGCGTGCGTGTGTGCGTGTGTGTGTGTGTGCGTGCGTGCGTGCGTGTGTGTGTGTGTGTGTGTGTGTGTGTGCGTGCGTGCGTGCGTGCGTGTGTGCGTGTGTGCGTGTGTGCGTGCGTGTGTGCGTGCGTGTGTGTGTGTGTGTGTGTGTGTGTGTGTGTGTGTGTGTGTGTGTGTGTGTGTGTGTGTGTGTGTGTGTGTGTGTGTGTGTGTGTGTGTGTGTGTGTGTGTGTGTGTGTGTGTGTGTGTGTGTGTGTGTGTGTGTGTGTACACTCGCAGATGGTACAGAAAATCCCAGCGATAGCAAGAAAAATACGGTGACCTCATGAAGCGGCCCCATGACGCACACAGCAAGCAAAGCACCACCACATCAAGCAATCATATGCATGTTGCTCGTCAACATATACTCCCCAAAGGTTTTCCCGAGAACATTCGTACCAATATTGTGATACAACCGCCTGTCGTACAGCGTTCCGAGTGGTGTCATACGATTTCTCGTTGCGAAAGCTTACATGTGCTAGCCAAGTTGGAGGCTAGCTTGCGGCAAAGATTCGAACCGACGACATATGCACCTTGAATTGTATACCTGCCGCGACTTTCGTACCATTCAACCTCACCCGCCGTTTCGAACCCGACCGCGGCGGCTGCGTTTTTATGGAGGAAAAACGCTAAGTCGCCCGTGTGCTGTGGGATGTCAGTGCAAGTTTAAGATCCCCAGCTGGTCGAAATTATTCCGGAGCCCTCCACTACGGCACCTCTCTCTTCCTTTCTTCTTTCACTCCCTCCCTTATCCCTTCCCTAACGGCGCGGTTCGGGTGTCCAACGATATATGAGACAGATACTGCGCCATTTCCTTTCCCCAAAAAACCAATTATTATTATTATTAACCTCACCCGCCGCGGTGGCTCAGTGTTTAGGGCGCTCGGATACTGATCCGGAGCTCCTGGGTTCGAACCCGATCGCGGCGGCCGCGTTTCGATGGAGGCAAAGCGTAAAGAGTGCCCGTGTGCTGTGCGATGTCAGTGCACGTTAAAGATCCCCAGTTGGATAGGATAGGATAGGATAGGATAGGATAGGATAAACATTATTTGCTCTAATTACAAGGTCATTCAGCGGTCCGGCAGAGTTCTTCCATCTTCCTGACCGTGATATCTTCTGTCTGGCAGGGTTGGTGCCCCTATTCCAGGGCTCCACTGAGGTCGTCGAAATTATTCCGGAGCCCTCCACAACGTACCTCTTTCTTCCTTTCTTTTCTTAGTTTTTACTTTAATCCTTCCCTTAAGGCGCAGTTCAGGTGTCCGCCAATATGTGAGACAGCCGAGACAGATACTGCGCCATTTCCTCTCCCCCCCCCCCAAAAAAAAAACCAATTATTATTAAAGCTTTTCGAAACATCTTGGGTCTGTGTGAAGCTGATGAACTAATGTTCAGTCTACAAAATTCACATTAGTGCGCATCTAGCTTAAACTGTCGCTTACTTAGGACGAATCGGGGCTGACGTCATTTGATTGCCGGCCTGCAACGCTTTGGTAAACGTTGTCAAGTACATTATGGCTAAAGAAACAGAAAGAACCTCGCTCAAAACCGCTTCCGGGAATCACGACGAGTGGTGAATGTTAAACACGTTGAGCGATGAGTCTTCATTATAATCATCATCATTATCTGCTGGATGTAGCCACTGCACCACAAAGGCGCTGCGTTCTGATTAGCTTTGTTCAGCGCCAACCGCCGCTTCCGTTTAGCCGCGAATTCCCTAACGTCATCCTTCCATTCAATTTCCGGTCGTGCTAGACTACGCCCCCACCTCCCCCCCCCCCCCCCACGCCCCCCGGCAGAATTGTCGCTCCCTTGCTCTGATGGAGCGCCGTTCCTTCGTGTTCCACTTCAGAGAAGAATTAACGTGGCAGTAAACCAACGCACCAACTTAACGAGATACGCCAAGAGATTGCATTTAGTAAGCTTCGCAAATTTCACACACATTGAGTAACTATTGCCTCGTGCAAAGGCACTCGTAGACTGTGGTGTCCAATGACTGAGGCACAACTTAGTCAAACCTACTGTCCCCTAAATCGATTGTGTTCGCTTTATTTCCTTGAGAGCAATAGCTGAGCTTTCGTACTACATCGTCACCGAAAACCAGGGTCCTAAGGGGCATGTTCCATGAGGAACAAGGCGTATAAGGGACCATAGGGAACAAAGTACTGATATTATGGAGATGCTCAATACGGGGCACGTGGGCTACATAAGTGGCTGACGACACAGCACGTACGAGACGTGTTGCGAGTAAAACACGATGCTTATTGGACTAGAGACATAAGTTACTGACACTGTTAATCAATCAATCACTTTTATTTTCTAGGACAGGCTGGAGGACTTTCGGGGCAAAACGCTGTTCATTAGTGATCCGCTCCGCTTTTGTCAAGGTATATAAGGCATAGGGCCATTAGGCATTATCTTAAGGAACGCCAAAGTCAGGGAGCTGGCGCGAGTATGTCTCCTGTATAACCAGTTATAGTCAATGTTTTTGAGAAATTCTCCAAGGAGGAGTATATTTGTCATAACGCAGCAATTACTCATTACCATCCACACAAGTGCAGCCATACAGCTACAATGAAAATATGTTCACTGTACATCGGTCCACCCGCCGCGGTGGCTCAGTGGTTAGGGCGCTCGACTACTGATCCGGAGTTCCCGGGTTCGAACCCGACCGCGGCGGCTGCGTTTTTATGGAGGAAAAACGCTAAGGCGCCCGTGTGCTGTGCGATGTCAGTGCACGTTAAAGATCCCCAGGTGGTCGAAATTATTCCGGAGTTCTCCACTACGGCACCTCATTCTTCCTTCCTTCTTTCACTCCCTCCCTTATCCCTTCCCTTACGGCGCGGTTCAGGTGTCCTACGATATATGAGACAGATACTGCGCCATTTCCTTTCCCCAAAAACCAATTATTATTATTATTATTATCGGTCCACAAACACCCCACAAATGGGCTGTGTTCTGCGACGCAAAATCAGCCCTGCAATGTTTTAATTCTACTTTACGCCATGGCGATCACGAACAACTCGTAGCTGAATTAAGACATCTTCAACACCAGGCGCGGAAGAGGGTCTTGATATCGTCTTCCAGTGGATACCGGGACGCTCTGGCATTGTCGAAAACGACGCAGCTAACGCTGTATACAGCTCGAGCGGCTCACAGCAGTGCCAACATTGTCCAGATACCGTTGACAAGAGCCGACGCAGCAAGACATCTGCGAATGCTTGGCCGAAATGAGATTTTGGCGTCATGGCCTCCTCCTGGAAACTCCGTATGCCGTCTGCACCGCCTCGACCCCTTACTTCAACTCAGTTCTCCGTCCGGCCTCTCCCGCTGCGATGCTACGCTGTTGTGTTGCCTGTGTTTGGGAGTGGCGTTCACAAATGCCTACTCCCACTTAATCGCGATGGCAGACTCTCCTGCGTGTGAGATCTGTGGTTGCGACGAAACTATAGACCACCTACTTTGTGACTGCCTTCGCTTTCAGCGTGAGCGTGCAATCCTGGCTGCAACACTCCGCCACTTATATCCTCGGCCCCTTACTGAAGCCAAGATTCTGGGTCCTTGGAGTAAGCTTTCATCGCAGAGGATAGCTTTGAAGGCACTTTTCAAATTCTTAAAGGAGTCAGGACTGGGTGCAATGTTGTGAACTATCAGTGTGTGCCCTGTGTACCCTGCAAGTAATGGCCAACGGACATGTGGAAAAGTGATCTCCCTTTGTTCTCTCTTTGTTCTCCCTTTGTTCCCGGGTTCGAACCCGATCGCGGCGGCTGCGTTTTTATGGAGGCAAAACGCTAAGGCGCCCGTGTGCTGTGCGATGTCAGTGCACGTTAAAGATCCCCAGGTGGTCGAAATTATTCTGGAGCCCTCCACTACTGCGCCTTTTTCTATCTTTATTCTTTCACTCCCTCCTTTATCCCTTCCCTTACGGCGCGGTTCGGGTGTCCAACGATATATGAGACAGATACTGCGCCATTTCCTACCCCAAAAACCAATTATTATTATTCTCTCTCCTTTCTATCTCTCCCTCCGTTCTCCTCCCTACGTATAGGGCAGCATACCGGGCGTCGCCTAGTTAACCTCCCTGCCTTTCCGTTCGTCTTTCTCTATGTTCACTGTAGGCGTATGTCTGCTCTTGGGTGGGTGCTAGTGAGTAATTACTCCTTTTTTGCAATCGGTTATGCCTCATTCTATTTCGTGCCCCACTTGGCCTCCATCTGGAAAACGAAACGTGGAGTACCTGTCTACAAAAGCATTTGTTGGGCGAGTTGGTGTTTACGATGATCCATAACTACAGCGCAAACGACAGGACAGAGATGAAGAAGGGACACCACACAGCGCTGACTCACAACTAAAGATTTATTGGATTTCTGGCCGCCAGGGAGGTATTTATACCTGCTGGCATCCAATAAATCTTTAGTTGTGAGTCAGCGCTGTGTGGTGTCCCTTCTTCATCTCTGTCCTGTCGTTTGCGCTGTAGTTATGGATGGAGTACCTGTCTACCCGCCGCGGTGGCTCAGTGGTTAGGGCGCTCGACTAATAATAATAATAATTGGTTTTTGGGGAAAGGAAATGGCGCAGTATCTGTCTCATATATCTTTGGACACCTGAACCGCGCCGTAAGGGAAGGGATAAAGGAGGGAGTGAAAGAAGAAAGGAAGAATAGGTGCCGTAGTGGAGGGCTCCGGAATAATTTCGACCACCTGGGGATCTTTAACATGCACTGACATCGCACAGCACACGGGCGCCTTAGAGTTTTTCCTCCATAAAAACGCAGCCGCCGCGGTCGGGTTCGAACCCGGGAACTCCGGATCAGTAGTCGAGCGCCCTAACCACTGAGCCACCGCGGCGGGGTATTGATCCGGAGTTCCCGGGTTCGAACCCGACCGCGGCGGCTGCGTTTTTATGGAGGCAAAACGCTAAGGCGCCCGTGTGCTGTGCGATGTCAGTGCACGTTAAAGATCCCCAGGTGGTCGAAATTATTCTGGAGCCCTCCACTACAGCGCCTTTTTCTACCTTTATTCTTTCACTCCCTCCTTTATCCCTTCCCTTACGGCGCGGTTCGGGTGTCCAACGATATATGAGACAGATACTGCGCCATTTCCTACCCCAAAAAAAAAACATTATTATTATTCTCTCCCCTGTCTATCTCTCCCTCCGTTCCCTTTCCCACGTGTAGGGTAGCATACCGGGCGCTGCCTAGTTAACCTCCCTGCCTTTCCGTTCGTCTATCTCTCTCTATGTTCACTGTAGCCGTATGTCGCATTATGATACATCGTTCTGGCGCACGAAAAGCACGGACGAAGGAAGAACAGACACACAATCGCCGGACATCAACTGAAGTTTATTCACAGAAACCAGTCCTATATGTACACATGTGACCACCAGGTAACTGATATCAAAAGCACAAAATCGGGAAAACCAAAAGGCAATCAACCAGAGCCACAGGTTCCATATCGCACACGTGCCTTCATGCAAAACGCCCACACTTTCTGTGCCTAGCTTACACGATCAACACCGTTAGCTTTCAGATAATCTCGCACCGCCTCAAGAAGGTCGGGGACAAGTGCGGCGTCCGTGTAGTGTTTTCAGCTCCGGAGAAGCTGGGACGCCTGTGCCGGCTAGTAAACGAACCCAAAAAGATGTTTGCCTGCAAAATTAGGCACACCAAAGCCCTCGTCGACTGCAAGGTTGGCGTGGTGTATAACATCCCTCTCGCCTGTGGCAAACGCTACATTGGACAAACCGGGCGCTGTATCAACGAACGCTTGCTAGAGCATCGCAGGACAGTAACTTCGATTAGTGGCGGAGGTCATTTAGCTGACCACATTCGCCGTTGTTCGTATAAGCCAGCATGCAAGGCGTTTTTGGAAGAAACAAGTGTGTTAAGAAAGTTCAGGACTCAGAAAAGCCGGGAAATTTTTGAAGCCCTCTGTATTGCCAATGATAACGATCACTGCGTCAGTACTCCCTCTATTGTGCTTAGAAGAAAGGAACTAGATTATCTGAAAGCTAACGGTGTTGATCGTGTCAGCTAGGCACAGAAAGTGTGGGCGTTTTGCATGAAGGCACGTGTGCGATATGGAACCTGTGGCTCTGGTTGATTGCCTTTTGGTTTTCCCGATTTTGTGCTTTTGATATCAGTTACCTGGTGGTCACATGTGTACATATAGGACTGGTTTCTGTGAATAAACTTCAGTTGATGTCCGGCGATTGTGTGTCTGTTCTTCCTTCGTCCGTGTTTTTCGTGCGCCAGAACGATGTATCATAATGCGACTGTGAACCAACTAGCCCAGCTGTTTATACGCTTAGCCGTATGTCTGCTCTTGGGTAGGTGCTAGTGAGTAATTGCTCCTTTTTTGCAATCGGTTATGCCTCATTCGATTTCGTGCCCCACTTGGCCTCCATCTGGGAAACGAAACGCGCAGTACCTGTCTCACTTCTTGGTGGACACCTCAACCGCGCCATGTGGCAATGGAGGAATATGGGAGTGAAAAAAGAAAGAGAAAAAGAGGTGTCGTAGTGGAGGGCTCCGGAATACTTTCAACCCCCTGGGAGTCTTTAACATGCACTGACATCGCACAGCACACGGGCATCTTTTGCATTTCGCCTCCATCGAAATGCGGCCGCCGCGGCCGGGTTCGAGCCCGGGAACTCCGGCTAAATAGTCCAGCGCCCTGACCACTGAGCCACGCTTATCATTTTATTTTTTGCTACTATATCGGCTGTCCTCATCCTCACTTCAACTTTTTTCGCTGACTTTCAGGCTTTTATGCACATAGCTGTGTACTGGCGAAATACACTGATTCCATGCCTGAATCGACCCAGAGGAAATAGCGTGTCCAATAATAAAACCCGGCGCGGTGAATTCCCCAAAGTAATTAAATCCCATTGCTCGCTTCTATTTAGAACGGTCCAAATGTGATTAAAGCTCGCACGCTGAGACCAAAGATTCCTTGAAATTGCATTCTTTCAGTACACTTAGAGAAGAAAGCTTAATGTTCGTTGGAATATAAATTAGACACGTTAGCTCCTGAACAACGTTAGAGGCACATGCTGGCACGAAATCGAGTTCCAGAGTTTGAAGTACCCGTCTGTGCATGCGTTGGACAAATATAATATGTTCACATGCAGCGGAGAGGCTTCAATGTAGATGCGCAAGGGTAATTTAGTAAATAGAAGCAGCTCCAGAAAGATATATCAAATGAACTATATAGCATCAGTGAAAACTACGAAATAATACGACTGCAGTAAGCGACATTACGGCCAAACGTGATCTAAAAAAAAGGTGGCTACCATTCTGTGGGGTCAAAATACTCCGACAAAGGGGTTAATAAAATAACCAACATGCTCTCCTCCGCAAGCCCTTCGTTGCTTCACTAATTACTTGGAGAAGTAATTTAATTACTCCACTCTCGAAGCAGTCGAACGTCCTTTCACTGCACGGTCATTTGTCTCTTCTCGGAGGAGTGGAGATAGTTCCCACTGATTTTTCGGGCTACGGAAAAAACAAAATCGTCCACTCGTAATCGCGTCTTCATGGCCCCTCTGGGTTCTTCCTTTTTGAACGGGTTCCATTTTAAGTAGCTTTTTTTCAATTTGCCCAACTGTGACGAATTTAGATTGCCGCTAAAGTTCCGTAGATTTCTGCGTGTTATCGCACTCTCTTGATTAAAAATACTGCATCGAGGAAAATCGAACAACACCATCCCTAAATGGACTGACTTCACTTGCTGGCCTATTTACTTCATTTGCCTTCACTGACTTCGTTTGGTCGCCTAACTCAGCCTCACTCGCGTATAGTAGACAGGCTCTAATTTCGTCCTACTCCTTTCGTCCCGTTTCGATCCCTCGTAATCGAAAGGGTTGCTCAATACCAGTCTGGGAGCGCCGCAGTGACATATCCAGTTCAGCAACAGCAGCACAAGAAGCCACGTTATAAGACATGTCGCGACCCAACCGAATGTCTTTTTTCCTGCCCTTCCGTCTCCTTTTTTTATTACTCTGAACACAGCCGTATCCTCCTGCCTATGTGCCCTCGGACATACATACAGACACCATACTTGCACACGCTCTCACACAAACACATATTGCGGCAGGTACTTCGTCGTCACCGAGCAATATCGAACGGCAGGGAAGGTTGGTTTCTGGAGTGTGGAGGAGGGGGGGGGGGGGAGAGGGGGGAAGGGATAGCTGAAGCCGGGAGCTGTCACACTTGCCGCCTGTCGCACTGGCGACATCTAGCAGCTGAACGATCGCCCACGGACGAGGGACATCATTAGAGCAGCGTGTTACCCTCGGCGCTTCGTTCCCTGACATCGTCTTTCGTCGACCTCTCCTTGTACACGGCCGTCCATCTTGCTTCGACACTTCCTTCCATGTCCTCTCTTCACAGAACTCGGGTACCTCCTCCTCCTCCTCCTCCTCCTCCTCTTCTACCTCATCAGAACGCTTTCCCCTTCTATACCCCACGCAATGGCTGCATGGTTGTGGTGTTCTGGTAGTCAGCACGTGATGGTGGTTTGCATTCTGGCCGCATGTTTTCACATCGAAGCCGGTACAGAGTGTGGCCTTACGTTTTTTTTTTTACGCTGTGCCTGTTGGATCCAACCTAAGGGATAAAGATTTGTAGGGGTTTAACGTAGTTAAACCGAGTAGACTTGCGAACGTGGGTGTTCATTCTTCAATTGGGAGGGGCGCTTAAACTGCGCCTTATGGGTATCACGGGATATCTGTAGTGGGTGAACGCCCATATATGCAGAATTGGTCATTCTCTACTTAACATTCACAAATGGCGGCGATTCCTCGTAACACTAACATCCCAGTGGCGCAGCAGTCAAGAGATGCGTCACTGCACTGGCAGGTGGATGTAGGGATTGTAGGGATTGTGCGACCCATACTACTCTTCCCGGGCAACCTCTCGCGCAGATGGGGCGACGCTCCTCCGAACTTACCCGTGTTTACCTGAGTAACCCGGGTAAACTCGGGTAGTAATTCAAATTGTTAGGCAACGGCACAAGATCGTACGTATGTACGTACGTACGTATACGTACGGTGACAATAGACGTTTTTAGCATACCGGAGACGTATACCGATTTACCGGACCCCTCTCGCGCATGCGCAGTGGCATTGTTGGGATGAGGGGGAGCCACTGCGCGTGCGCAGCCGGTGTCCGGTAAACCGGTATACGTCTCCGGTATGCTAAAAACGTCTAATACCGGTACACGTATCCGCTAGTACGTCTCCGGTATGCTAAAAACGCCTATTCTTGGTCGGTGTTGGCGAGCGTATGAGTGCTTTCGCTCCAATAAACGTTTTGTAGTTTCCGTAAAGCAGCCCATCCTTGCAGATTTTCGTCTGAAAACAGAAGAAAATAAAAAAAATGATCGCAAAAATGTAACCAAGTGGAGGCGTCCAACACACATGGGGCTGGAACCAGCCAAATTTCGAGCCGCAACTGCTGTAACTTTCTTGTCCTAATTTGGTTGCGCTGACTAGAATGACAAATATTAAACCTCAGGCAGCGATTTTAAGGCCTCTATTAGTGCTTTGGCGCCACGGTAGGTTTTGAAGACTTCGACATGCATTCCACAAGGTGACCGCGTTGCTGCCACTGGCGGCGCGGCAGTCGCGTGTCGTGCAGGATAGGATCTGCAAGCTAGCACCCTTTTTGGAAATTCATATCCCTGATGGGTGGTCTTGTTAATATCTTGAGTTTCTCCTGTATTCATACCCATTTATCACCTATCATCTGAAATAAACATCTATAAATTAATAGTTTACTGATTGCTGAAACATGCCTTGATATACTCATTAGTAAAGCCTAAATAAATATTATTTTATTTATTAGGTCGAAATTCATCCGGGGCCCTTCACTAAAACGTATCTCGTGTTATGCTATCAGGTTGTAGTGCCCCTAGTCATGGCACGGACTTGAGGCATTAAAACTATTGCATTCCATTTTGATTCTATTTGAAGAACTTGAGCTTTAAGGCTTCTATTCAGAAGTCATTCATGCTGAGTATAAATTCGCGTTCCTACGTTGTGTCTCAGCATAAGCCTCATGGTAAAAAAAAACACGGAGAAAGTGTCCCACACGACTATTTTGCATGCTGCAAAGCCATGCGTTATATTAAAGGTCTCAGGATAGTTGTATCCCTGCATTCTTTCTTCATTTCAGTGCTGATAAGCTAAACCGACTACACTGTTACTAAGATGTCGACGATTTTTTGCTGTGGATGCATTCGTATCAGCGCACTGTGTATATTTTTTTCGTTGAACAATATACAAGGTGATAAGGACGCAGGCTCTATGTGACTTGTCCACGAGTTCAAATGGCCAGACTCTCCCCTTTCGTTGCGACCAGGCAACCTAGAAAAGAAGCGAAGGCGAAATAGAAGGAAACGTTTCTCCGTAGTTTAAAAGAAACAAAAAAAGATCGCCGTGGGTTCATGTCTAGTTACGTCTCATTTCGTTTAGTTTCGTAATTTGTGTCGAAAGCAACAATTAGGTGCGAAAGTAAACGATCAATCTCAGGCACGGCCGGTCTAGAGCGGGCGTCGCCAATGCAGTCGCCCTATACCGCCGCCGCATCCAGTCCGGCCGTGTCACACGAACTATGCTCCGCTAATTCTTCGCGCAATCACCACACACTTGCTTTCCGGAGAAGGATGTAGCGCCTGTAAAGCTCGTCAGGCATGTTAAACGTATGGTCGTGCTCAATCATTCGTCGGCGTTGGAGCCGGTCTGCAAGCTCGGCATCGGCTTGAGGTATGTTCATGCAAGTAAATTGCATCATGAGCGTGTTTATATCGCGGCTAGCATGACGTCATTCCCCATGGCCTACGTCACCGGGAACAGCCACCAGTTTCAATGGCCAAATGAAATGATAAAGTCAAATACTGCAAAATACGGCCCCTGCTGTGTCAGCGTGCTTTGGCTACTAATCTCGGCCACCCTCGATAAACAGCGACAAAAATTGGCGAAATAAGGAACTCGTTGCGTAAGACTTGTTGTATCTGAGCTGGTTGGCACAGTGCTTGAGTGGTGTCAGCATGGGAACAGACACAAACACATGAAAGACGAAGAACAAGTCAGCGTTGCGTTTCGTTTTTGTCTGTGTGTGTCTATTTCCGTACTGAGGCCACTCGTTGAGTATATCGTCATCAACATCATCGGATCAGTTAAATGTAGGGTAGCTAGTCCTAGTTAAATCTATTCCGAGACAAAAGCCACTCTCAGCGCGCTTGAATAACTGCTGCCCGGCCCACCACGGTCATCCCATATCCCTGCCAATTTCCTAGTCTCATCCATCGAATGATATGTCTGCTCCGAACGCGCACTTCCCATTCCTTGGAGTACTGTTGAGCAGTACCCTTACAGAGGGCCGGATATTGGTTCTACGGGTCCTCTTTTCGGCCCACGTAGATTTCTTGTTAGGTAATATTTGCTAGGATAGCATCGACTCGCCTTTGTTGCCCCAATTCATGATTCTGTCTGACCATTTCTCAGCGTTACACCAAGAGAGAAAGGAAAAGTTTACCGTAACGAAGGCCCCTGGGTCCCCGCACGACCCCACTGCACTCAATTGTTTGTGTTTCTGAGGTCCATAACACTGCCGGCCCGGCCAGTGAAGATGATCGTAAGGCCGGGTCCTCCGTTGAGTTGAGTTGAGTGGTTGTAAACTACCGGTGGGATTAGCCTTGCAGTTGCTGCCGGCAATTGCTCTACCGTAGCGACACTTAAATAGAAATCACAGAAACACTGTCCGCAAAAACCCAAATAGACACTCCTGAGGTCACCATGTGGAGGCCAAATCCGTATCCTGCAGGTAAAGTAGAAGAAGTAGAGAAAGTAGTAGAAGGAGCGCAGCAGGGTCTCCCAGTCTTCCCAGATCTTAAGGTACTCGAGGCCCCGCAGGGGAGTGTCCGCCGGGCAGAAGGAGAGGATGTGAAGGAGAGAGACTACGGTTCTGGGCATAGGGTGCCGGCAGGAGTGGGGAAGGAGAGATGGTAGTCGGTAGGGTAATAGGTGAATGAATGCATGCGCTTCTTCGTGTATCCCTGATCAGAAACCGCCTGAGCCCGGTTTAAAGAACCTGAGGATAAAAGGTTGGCGGCCTCGTTCCCGGGATTGTCAGAGTGCCCAGGAAGCTATATCAGCTCCACTTGGAGGGTTGGGGGTGCAATGGGCTAGCCTAGTATGCCAAAATCGGTTACATAGACACGGCCTCGCTCGAAATTTAGAATCGCAGCTTTCATCATCATCAGCCTGACTACGCCCACTGCAGGGCAAAGGCATCTCCCATGTCTCTCCAATCAACCCTGTCCTGTGCCAGCTGCTGCCACCATATACACCCTATCCCCGTAAACTTCTTAATCTCATCCGCCCACCTAACTTTCTGCCGGTCTTGCTACGCTTGCCTTCTCTTGGAATCCACTCTGTTACCCTTAAGGACCATCGGTTATCTTGCCTTCGAATTACGTGTCCTGCTCAATACCTTTTCTTCTTCTTCATTTCAATTAGGATGTTATTAACCCGTGTTTGATCCCTGATCCACTCTCCTCTCTCCTTGTCTCTAAGCGTTACACCTATCATTTTTAATTCCATAGTTCACTGCGATGTCTTTAAGCTGAAACCTTTTCGTCAGCCTCCACGTTTCTACCCCATAGGTGAGTACTGGCAAGATACAGCTGCTGTATACATTTCTCTTGAGGGATATCGGTAAACTGCCATTCATGATCTGAGATGACCTGCCAAATGTGCCCCACCCCATTCTTATCATTCCAGATAATTCACTCTCGTGATCCGGATCTGCGGTCATTACTTGCCGTAAGCAGACGTATTCGCAAACTCCTTCCAGCGCCTGGATACAAATTGTAAACTGCTGTTCTCTTCCGAGACTGTTCAATATTACTTTGGTTTTCTGCACATTAATTTTTAGACCCACAGTACTGCTCTGCCTGTCTAACTCATTGATCACATGTTGGCTGTAATGCGTTACAGGTAACGGCGTTACTTTTTCCGGTAACTTAATAATGTACTTTCGTTAACGTTCTTTGGTAACATGAGGTGTAACGTTACTAGTTATTTTCTATTACTCCTCTTCGCCCATTTTTCAGAAAAAAAGCGCCTAAATTGAAGTTGCAAATAAACAAAATGTACAGGCTTTCTTAACGGCCCTTGTTGCATGCCAGAAAACATCTGCCCATGACGTCGCGCTCAACTAAAACAATAAAAAAACCGAATACCCATAAAGCACAAAATACATGCCCGAACACGCATTCACACACTTGCCTTCACCTACCTCCCCTTCCCAAACCACTCACACACACAGCTCTTGAAAGAGTGGAAGCATGCCGAGAATTTTCACATTTTTTTAGAATTACTGTAAATTTGTTGAGAGTTCAGCGATGTTTTCTTTGTGAAGTTAGTATTCATGATGAAGTGTCATTGTGTGTTTTAATGACACATTTAATGACACTATAACGTTGCTAAGCTCCTGCACATTTGTGGAAAGTACTCTCGTTCAATCAGGATTTCACGTCAAATCGTTGCTTTGGGCTAGAAATTTTGTGAAATATGATCTGTGTAAAACTGTTATCATGCGTTCTTGCAGCGAAAACGCGCTAATTAAAATTCATGGCCATGGAGTAACGGCAAAGTAACGTGCGGTACTTTTATTCGGCAACGGTAATGGTAACGCGCTACATTTTTTGTTAGGCGGTAACGCGTTCCTTTTTTTTTGCGTAACGAGTAACGTATTCAGTTAGTTTTTTTTTTCGGTAACGCTTACAACACTGAAATTTGATCATGCTTTGCAGTTCAACTCCTGCCTGACTTATCAAGACAATGTCACCAGCTAATCGCATAATACTAAGGTGCTCTCCATAACCTGTTACCCACAACTGTTTCCAATCGAGGCCTCTGCATACCTCCTGTGAACAGGCGTTGAATAGGCGGGAGAGCCGCGTCGTAGACGGCGCAGAGCGTGGTCCTACAGGGGACGCTAGTTAACGGCCCCCTGCCTTGCAGTTCCCGGTTCCGCTCACATGTGGGCCTCGCCCAGAATGCAGTTCGGGTGCATGACGGGACGTCTTCCTTGGGGCGGGACTTCCCGTAGCGGAGACACTTATGGGATCTTGGTTGGAGGCACACATCGTCTCGGTGTCCTAGGGCTCGGCAGTTCGTGCAGGCGTCTATATACCCTCGGTATTGTGGAGGGCTCCTCAATAGAGAATTAAGGCGCGTGGGACAGGTCCTGCACGGATTGTGATTAGAATGGAACCCGTGGGACCCATCCGGCGGCCTTCTACGATACGTGGTGGTGGTGGTTTTTTTAGGGCTTCCAGTTTGCCGATGATGAGGTCTTGAAGGAGGGCTGTCGGTGTCTCGTTCCAAAACGCATTGGAACTGACTCCGCGTACCGTTCCGTCGGGTGGGACTATGTAAGCTACGACTGCAAAGTCCTTGGACTGATATTGAATGTGGGTTACCGGAACCAGCGCGAGCGTGTCAGCTCGTAGAGGCGTGCTTACTGTGGATGTATTATTGAGTGGGTACGCCCTGATTTGGGTACGCGTCGGTTCCCGAAGCTGGGAAGTCGCCTGGAGGATGGCCTCCCGCAGTAGTTGGGGCGGCAGTGGGGCGACCTGTACCCCGCCTCGGGATCTTAGTACGATCTTGCAGTCGGCCACCGCGAGCGCTGCGCAGCTTTGCGCGTTGCCCCCAGCTGCGGTGACGTGTCATAGGAAGCAGCAGGCGCTATGGCGTCGCCAGCTGCAATCGTTTCGGTTTCCTGGCTTCGGGATAACGAACGGAGGTCAAGGGAGCGGGCAGGAACCCTGAGGATGAGGATCCAGTCTCTTAGGTCATAGTCGCGGGAGATAAAAGCCTCTCCCTGAACCTCCACCTCCGTGCTAGAGTTGGTGGCGGTGCGCTTGCACTTTGCGCCGCTCTCACTGGACGGGACTCCGATTCCTTGGCGTAAATCGGTGCGGTGCCTTGGCCTGAACATCGACTGGCGCCTTTCCTTCCGCCCCGCGCCGTTCAAGGTCTGTTTGCAGATGAAGAGGATCACCGCCGCCGAGCACAAGCTCACCGCTCGAGGCCAGGGCATCTCCCAGCAAGCCGCGCTGCGGCTATACAATGCCGCAGCTTTGGGTACGGTGCTCTATGCGTTGCCGCTCGTCACGGTGCGCAAGCCGTGCTGGAAGAAACTCGAGCTCCAGCACCGCAAGTCCCTGCGCGTGTGCCTCGGCCTGCCCAAAAACTCGCAGTGCGCCGCAACGTTGGCCGAGGCAGGAGCGTAGCCGCTTGAGCTCCAAGCAGCAAGCAGGGCACTGAATCACATCGACCAGCTTCACCGCGCACCGGACGGTAGCTCGCTCAATTGACTCAATTGATTCAATTGCAATTGGCTCAAGGCCCACCCCCCTACGGCTCCTGCGCGCCCTGGCCTGCTGCCTCGCAGGTACAGCGAGAGATCGTCGGCATCGCGGGAAAGCGGAGCACACCCCTCTGTGGTGTACAGCAGCTGGCCAGAGCCGTCATACACGAGGAGCTCCAGGACCATCTCCTCGTGTACACCGACGACTCAGTGGCCCGCGACAGCTACTCCCTTGGAGCGGCGGCTACCATACCCGCCCTGCGACTGCACAGCGAGCAACACGCAGCCTTCCTGGGCTTCTCCACCACGGCGGAGTTGATGGGGATCCGGCTCGGCCTGTACCTACTGCTCACACTCGGCCCTCCGCCGCCCAGGATTGCTCTGCTGTGCGACTCCCGCGCCGACCTCAGCCGCCTGCAATCCAATGGTTGTGGTACCCCACTAGTGCGGGCCATTCGCTCGCGCATCGAGCGCCTCGCGCAGAGAGGATGCGCCGTGCGTGCACAGTGGGTGCCTGGTGACTGCGGCATCGCAAGCAACGAAGAAGCTGACGATCTCGCGACCGCTGCACACCAACTACCTGCCAGCGATCTGCCCCTTGCGCTGGAGGACGTGCGTGCGGCCATCCACGACCATCTCCCGCAGCACCCCGACCCACGCATCGCGGGAGGTGAGCGCATCGACAGTGTCACCGGCTGTCGCGCTCTTACACGGTCACAACGTGCAATGATCCTCCGCGCGCGCATTGGCTGTGTGTGGCCCGGGGAACTACGGGTGTGTCACGGAATCGCGACGAGTGATGTGTGTGACGGATGCGGTGCATTGGAAACACTAGAACACCTGTTGCTTCACTGTGCCGCGTACGCCGATGCTCGTCGCGATATGCTTGTGGCCTATAGGATGCTGGGCATACTGCCAGACTCCCTGAAGACGCTATTTGGCCCCAGGGCAGTGCGCGCACTCGTGAGTGAACCGTGTTGAGCATCTGTGCGTTCCTCGAACAGACGGGCTTGACATCCCGTCTGTTCTCCGCCAGGCAATTACACTCTGTGACCGAACTGGGCGCCCCACTCCATTTGTAGTCAACATAGTGCTGTGCGCGTATGTTTTAACGCGATAGCGTTAAGGAGACCGTGTCGCAGAAAAACCGGTGTCGTCGGCGTCGGCCGGCCGCGAAAAATCCTCCTCCTCGCACTCCTCCTCCTTTTCCTTCCCTTACGGCGCGGTACGGGTGTCCAGCGAGAATTGTGAGACAGGCGTCATTTCCCTTCTTTAAAACCAATTTTCATTTCATTTTCATTCCATTACGGCCCGGTTCGGGTGTCCACCGAGATATGTGAGACAGGCGTCCTTTCCTTAAATTGTCCAGCGGGCCACACGTCGTGCCGAACGGGCGATGGAGTTCCGTGCATTCATTGGCAACGCTACAACACGCTGCCGCGTCTCACTCTTAAGTACGAAGCTTAAGCGTCCTCCAAATTTTTTATTGCTCCATCATGAACTAATCACGCGCACAACCTGGACAGATTTCTTATTGTGTAAATAGTTTCTGTATATAACCTATCCCCCATCCTCTCTTCCTGTTCCCCTCACCGCTTTCATTTCATTTCTCCATTCTGCCTGCTATTCATTATTTCCGCTGCCCCAGCCCTGGTGCTTTAGTATCTATGGCAGATGCCGGGGCTAGAAAAAAATCTTTTCCTTCGTTTTTATTATTATTTTAATCAAAGCCACTTACTACTACTACTTTGAAAATTGGTTTTGAGGAAAGGAAATGGCGCAGCAACTGTCTCATATATATATCGGTGGACACCCGAACGGCGCCGTCAGAAAGGGATAAACGTGGTTGGGCTGAAGGTCGTTCAAGGTCATTATTCGGCCTACGTGACGACTGCTTAACCTAGTGTAGTGAAGCTTTTAAATAATTTTGACCGCCTGGGGTTCTTTAACGCGCACTGACATCGCACAGCACACGGGCCTCTAGTGTTTTGCCTCCATCGAAATGCAATCGCCGCGGCCGGGGTCAGCAGCCGAGCACCATAACCACTGAGCCACCGCGGCGGCTCAGCACTTTACAAGTACGGTATTGTAAGAGGTATAGTCATGCCCCGCAGTCATCCTGTGTCAGCACTTTACAAGTAACGTAATGTAAGGTAAGGCCAAATGTATAGACTGTACAAGTATGCGTCGTCAAGGCGCATAATCAGCCATGGCTGATAACCGGGAACATGATACCGCTAATGGCGACACATTGATGAGTCATGCAGCTATATTTCTTAATGTTGTAGAACGCGCCCAACTACCTTAGAGCAGCGTTCACCAGTTCCTCTATTACTGGCCAAAAGTTGGCGATTTCTCATTTCTCAGCAATGCAAGACATAGCGCCACGCAAATTGCACGATTCTTTTAATCTCGCTCTGCTGATCGCAGCTTGCCAGCAAGACGTGGGTTCGATGCCAACCGCATCGATAGAGGCGAAATATTACAGGCCCTAGTGTTGTGCGATGTCAGTGCACGTTAAAAAAATTGGTTGTGGTTTAGCTGTGATTAACCCCAGCTGAATTGCGAAAGCTTGGTTCCCTCGGCACGTAGTCTACTCAGCGTCTCATTCCGATGCTCTCGAGAACTCAAACCGGTCTCTTCCGCAGTTGAAGAGTCACTCCGGGACGTGGCACTTATTTTAGCCGCATCATCATTACAACGCTTCTCAAGTGGTGCGGCGCGTTCTTCTGGCGTCTCTTGAGCGCGTTTTCTCTTTGTCGCGGAAGGCGCGAATGTCTGGACGGGTCCAATTGGACTTATTTTTGGAAATGTGGCGGAGAGTTTGAAGGATGCTTCACTCCCGCCACCGGTTGGCCCGTTATTGCACTACCTCCGGGATCGGCCTTGTCTTAAGCGCGCCTTTACTATCCTGTCTTTCTATCCCATCTTTTGAACTCTCCTACTATCTGCATCCGCCGCGGTGGCTCAGTGGTTAGGGCGCTCGACTACTGATCCGGAGTTCCCGGGTTCGAACCCGACCGCGGCGGCTGCGTTTTTGTGGAGGAAAAACGCTAAGGCGCCCGTGTGCTGTGCGATGTCAGTGCACGTTAAAGATCCCCAGGTGGTCGAAATTATGCCGGAGCCCTCCACTACGGCACCTATTTCTCTTTCTTCTTTCACTCCCTCCCTCATCCCTTCCCTTACGGCGCGGTTCAGGTGTCCAACGATATATGAGACAGATACTGCGCCATTTCCTTTCCCCAGAAAACCAATTATTATTATTATTCCTACTATCTGCACGTGGTAGCGACTGTGGCCCTTCTGGAGGCAGTGAGCAGGCCTGTGCACTTTCCTTTTCTTCCTGGCAACAATGGACAGACTCTTCGTCGCTTCGTTCTGTCATTGTTGCGTCTCTTTCGCGCTCTCCATAACGACTACAAAACACTGCTGCTGTTGCTGATAGGAAGAAGGAAAAGGAAAGTGCACGGGCCTGCCTACTGGCCCAAGCCGAACCACGCTCGCTGCCGCGTGCGGAAAGTACAGAGAGATAAAGGATAGGCGAGGAAAAAGAGAAAGAAAAGGCGCATGCTAATATGCCCCGGACCGATCCCGGAGGCAGTGCAATACCGGGCCTGCCCGTGCCAGAGTGCTTTAAGCTAAGCACTCCGCCATATTCCAAAAATATTAATATCTTGGGTCCAAGTACCCGCAGCAGATATTAAATCAGGTATCAGATAAGATGGTGGTGGACACCACACGGGAGTCCCTACAATACACTGAGGCGAAGCGCGCATATATATATATATATATATATATATATATATATATATATATATATATATATATATATATACGTCGATGCCGCTGCCATCGCCGCTCGCTCCACCAGATGTGCTCGCTGGGGTAGAAGGAGAGAAGGTGTCGCCTCTCGGAGGGTGTATATATATATATATATATATATATACCCCAGCGAGCACATCTGGTGGAGCGAGCGGCGACGGCAGCGGCATCGACGGCGGCGCCATCTGTTGGAGCGCGGCTTCGGCGTTGCTAGGCAACGGCGGCTCAATGTCGTTCGTCGGCCACGGCACACGGCATACGGCTGAAGTGCGAGACGAGCCGAAATGGCTCGCTGGCTGGCGCAGTAAACCTTTCGGTTTAAAAATTAGCAGCGGTTTAGCTACTGCTGAACCTAATTAGAGAGCGAAAGCTGTGGTGTATCGGGCAAGTAGACGCGGCATGGCGTCTGTAACGTTGAGTGCGTTCCGCACACCCTGCCACCCTTCCAAGTGGCAGTTAATTGATGGTTGATCGCGAGAAGTTGGTCATCCATTGAACACTGCGGCCTGTGCAGCGTGCCTGCCACAACGTTGGCGACGCTAGTGCATGCACGTCACATATCTCTCTCACCACCTCCGCGTAATAATAATAGTAATAATAATAATAATAATAATAATAATAATAATTGGGTTTTGGGAAATGAAAATGGCGCACTATCTGTCTCATATATCGTTGGACACCTGAACAGCGCCGTAAGGGAAGGGATAAAGGAGGAAGTGAGAGAAGAAAGGAAGAAATAGGTGCCGTAGTGGAGGACTCCGGAATATTTTCGACCACCCGGGGTTCTTTAACGTGCACTGACATCGCACAGCGCACCGGCGCCTTAGCATTTTTCCTCCATAAAAACGCAGCCGCATAACTCGAAGCGCGATTGAGGCGTCCACTGACCCAGGGAGCCAGTTATGCTCACTTCCTTTCCTCAAAATCATCGAAGCCTAGAACGTTGTTAACATCAATGAACACAATGAACGACGACGGCCTGTAGCTGAAAAAATAATAATAATAATAATTGGTTTTGGGGGAAAGGAAATGGCGCAGTATCTGTCTCATATATCGTTGGACACCTGAACCGCGCCGTAAGAGAAGGGATAAAGGAGGGAGTGAAAGAAGAAAGGAAGAAGAGGTGCCGTAGTGGAGCGCTCCGGAATAATTTCGACCACCTGGGGATCTTTAACGTGCACTGACATCGCACAGCACACGGGCGCCTTAGCGTTTTTCCTCCATAAAAACGCAGCCGCCGCGGTCGGGTTTGAACCCGGGAACTCCGGATCAGTAGTCGAGCGCCCTAACCACTGAGCCACCGCGGCGGGGCCTGAAAAAATAGAAAACCGGTTTTTGAGGAAAGGAAAAGACGCAGTTACTGTCTCAAAGCGCTATAGTTGAGTTGAGGTATTGAATTCTACAGGTGGCGTTAGCCTTGCTTATTCTGCCGGCAATTGCTCCACCGTAGTGTCCCTTCTATATTAATAATGTCCTAAAACCTGTCGCATATACCCCGCTATGCGCACAGCCTCTTATAATAGCACACATTCTCTCCCGCAGTCACCATCTATGCACACAATCAATCCACACAGTGCACATCACAGTCCACTCCAGAAGTCTCCATCTATGCACATATTCAGTCACAGTAGAACATGGGCCATTGTAGTGCCACAATCCATACACACATTCACTCACAGTGTAACGTAGTCCACTCCGGAAGACACCATCTACGCAGACATAGCGTATAGTTCTCTCTGCTTTGTTCGCTAGGGTACGTATAGTCGCCGTCACTATTTCAGTTCGCAGTGCCAGCTTGGTGAAGTGCGGTCACCCACAGACATTAGGCATTCCAGAGAACGCAACTGGAGAGACTCTACGAGCAACCAATGCCTCGCGCCTGGTGGTGGCCGGCTTCTGCATCAGACAAGTCCATGGTGGGGAAAAGGCGCTGGAAAAAACAGAAACGCCTCCCGGGAAAATATAAATAATAATAATAATAATTGGTTTTTAGGGAAAGGAAATGGCGCAGTATCTGTCTCATATATCGTTGGACACCTGAACCGCGCCGTAAGGGAAGGGATAAGAGAGGGACGAGTGAAAGAAGAAAGGAAGAATTAGGTGCCGTAGTGGAGGGCTCCGGAATAATTTCGACCACCTGGGGATCTTTAACGTGCGCTGACATCGCACAGCACACGGGCGCCTTAGCGTTTTTCCTCCATAAAAACGCAGCCGCCGCGGTCGGGTTCGAACCCGGGAACTCCGGATCAGTAGTCGAGCGCCCTAACCACTGAGCCACCGCGCCGGGTAGGGAAAATATCCTGAAAATCATGATTTATCGTACAGTACAAATGCGCTCGTGTGCTGTAAGATGTCACTGCACGTTAAAGATCCCCAGGGGATCGAAATTATTCCGGAGCCCTCCACTACGGCACCTCTTTCTTCATTTCTTCTCTCACTCTCTCCTTTACACCTCCTCTTACGGTGCGGTTCAGGTGTCCGCCGAGATGTGCGATAGAAACTGCGCCATTTCCTTCCCACAACAACCAGCTTTCAATTTTTTTACCTTGACTGACTTGTTTCAGGTGTTACTAGAGCTCGATTGCATTGTAGCCGCCGCCGTGATGTCGATATTGATAACAATGCCATCGCCGATGTCACACATCAATCGGAGCGGGATGTCTCACATATCTTTGTGGGCACCCGAACCGTGCCGTAAGGGAAGGGATAAAAGATTAAGCAAAAGAAGAAACGGCACCGGAATAGTTTCGACCACCTGGGGATCTTTAACCTGTACTGACATCGCACAGCCCACGGGCGCCTTAGCGTTTGCTGGAGGTAGCTGCTTATAAGAGCCACAATGTTGGCGCTAACTTCCGACAGAAAAAGCTTGACAAGTAGCTAACTACGGGTGGTTCACTGCACCGAAGATCTTAGTCGTGTCACAACTTCAAGCTGCCTCTTAACTGACACGGTAGGGGAAGCTTGCGCCACGAAACACGATAGGTTGGTTGTAGTAGAGCGACCACGAAAAAAGCAGTGTTTATTAACGACGAGGACGTGTTAGTAAATACACAAAGTTGCGAAGCGCTAACTCAGAGATTTTCGAAGTGGAACAACGAAAGACTGGCCTGTAGTTACCAATACAAACTTTGCGCCGGACTTGATGCCAGGACATACACGAGAGATTTTCTATACTCGAGAAAACGATCAATACCATAGAAAGTCGGTAAATATTGAAGTTAGGACAGAAGTGAATATATTTAATATGCCTTCAATGTGACAGCGGGAATTTCATCGGACCAAGAAGGAAGCTGATGATGATGATGATTTTTTATGGGCCGAGGACATCTGCGAGCGAAAGAGCGCCATGGCGCAAGGAATATTTTGGTTTACTCAAGGTGGGGTCAGAGAACCAAGAAATTTTTTGGTTTACTCAAGGTGGAGTCAAATAACCATTCCCCAAGCATTTCACCCTGAAAAAGCCGAGCACCAGGTCAGGGGAAAGCTTGTGCCCATTGTTTCACCGGTTGGTACCCTGATGCACTGGGGATCGAACCACGCACCTCCCGCATGCGAGGAGGATGCTCAAATCGAACGGCAGCGGTTCTTTCAGCAAGGAAGCGAAGACATCAGCCGATTAATGCTCGCTTGCACTATGCCCTCTTCCAGTAAGATAAAGTGGTAGTTGGCATCTGATCCGGAGTTCCCGGGTTCGAACCCGACCGCGGCGGCTGCGTTTTTATGGAGGAAAAACGCTAAGGCGCCCGTGTGCTGTGCGATGTCAGTGCACGTTAAAGACCCCCAGGTGGTCGAAATTATTCAGGAGCCCTCCACTACGGCACCTCTCTCTTCCTTTCTCCTTTCACTCCCTCCTTTATCACTTCCCTTACGGCGCGGTTCAGGTGTCCAACGATATATGAGACAGATACTGCGCCATTTCTTTTCCCCCCAAAACCAATTATTATTATTATTATTAGTTGGCATCCAAAATAACCAGGAACTTTGCGCTTATCCCTGTAACTTCTTAGCCTATACACAGATGACTACTGGCGGACAAAGCTGTCAGCCGCCTCGAAATTCTCATCTGCACAGGGATCTAAAAGATGAATGAATTCCCTAGATGTATTTGTCTGATGTATTTTCAGACGGCTCCCGGTTGAGTGCCGTTCGACTCAACTGACGCTAGGTGTGAAGTATGATTTCGCTTTCGTAATATTTTTCACAGCATGAAAAGGCGCCGCAATTCTGTACAAACTGGTCCGCACTAGAACGCTTTATCCCTCTGTGAGCTCGCTCTTGAGATTTCAGAGCATTCCGCAGTTCGGAAGAGAAGCAATGTGCAAAGTTAAAATGCTTAGGCATATGCATTGCGGAATGTGTTTCTACACACCAGTAATGCAATTTTCCGTCAAACGGTAAGCTTGGTCGTTGACACTGCACAAGTCGATGACAGACGTGCAAGGAACAGCAGAGTAGTAGCCGTAGAGTTCTGCGTAGTATCCGCGGGCTGAAGCATAGGGATTGCGTAGTCTTGAAGCTGAATGAATATCGGAGCTGAGTTGGTATACAGAACAGGATGTAGAATTCGGAGGGCAAAATCTGTTGTGTAGCACTCGAGTAATATCAGTGCGTTCGTGAAGCAGAGGTCTAAAACGTCATCATTACAGTTTTCTGTAAGATTAAGTTGTGGCACAGATAACAAAGATGTAAAACTTAACAACGTATGTTCAATGCAGTGGTTACAGTGATGTCCCAGTGAATACCAGAAGCACTGAAGTACCTAATTAGAAGGCATTTGTTTTTACACTTAGTGCTAAGCTACTGTCCAATGTAGGTCAGTATGTGATTAAAGGCGGCAGGAGTTACGTTCGGTGAAATATAGAAAACGCCTACTAGAAGTGTTTCACATTGAGACAGTAGACATTGAGGTTGTTGGAAGCTACTGGTGGGTTTAGCCTTGCAATTATCATGTCGACAATTGCTCCACCATATCGGCACATAGGTATCAATTAATCTCGAGAATTTGAGGCACGTATCTGGGATCTGGCAGATCTACGTCAGGTAGTCGGAGTTCAATCCATACATCTCCCTTTTAGGTTTCAAGGTCGCAGCGCCACGTGCAGTGTCTAAAAATAATGAATGAGTAATGCTCATTATTTGCTTCAAGGTATTGGACAGCTTGCAGAAAAAAAAAGAAAAAGCATCTCGCCTGGTTCCCGCCTCCTCAAAGAAAGTACACGCTTGCCACTAAAAGAGGCAGATTCTTCAGCGTGTAGCAAAAAAAAATAAATAAAAACGATGTTTTTGTACTACGCAAAAAAAGCAAAAATAAACCTATTCATTGCACATACTTATGAGGTGTATCAAAGATATGCATTTTCAAACAAGTGAACGTGAAGAAAACAACGTATGATCACAACAAAGCAAGGAATGAAGAAAAAATACATTAGAACTTGCAATTGTTAGCTTTAAGACATTTGAGATGTTGTAATAAAAACTTAAAAGCACATATATAAGGTTTTCGAAAATATCTACTGCACTTTTTTTTGCAAATAAACAGGTTGCGATCTGCAAATTGCACATAGGCAACTAAGGCCATCATGCGCCAAGCTCAAGGTGTAATCTGCAAATTATACTTCAAACTTTGCTTTCAAGCCACATAGTTCAAATATGCTTCGAATCATGGCAGCTTCTCTCGGGGCTTGATGTGTGCTACAGGCTCCTGTCAATGCAATTGATTTAAGTGGCCCGCATGAAACAGTGGATATTAAGTGACTTCGGGGTACGTCATGCAATTAATCAGAACTATATAAGCCCATTTAAGCCGAAAAAGTGATTTGCGTAAACGACATGACGTTTTCAATATACCGCGTTTGCTCACGTAATGAACTCACTATTTTTCCCAAAAAATCTCTGAAAACTTGATGGGTTTCTTAATCAGGCGGGGTAATGTGTCAGAAAAAAATTAAAGCAGCAAAGTCGGCACAAAAAAAGGGCTGTTTGAATTTAAGCTTGAACCGGTACGACACATCTTCAAAATAAAGGAAAACGCACGTACTCTTCGGCACGGTTTCCGCGTCAGAGGAACACGTAATCAATAACTATTATCTTAAACCAGCGCATATAACTCGCGTGGCGGCCCACTATGCTGTCTAAAGAGAGCACAACTCGAGTTCACCCTGGCACGATTCACAGCATTCAGCCCGCCCGATGCCCAATCGCATCCAGTCGCTCCAATCCTTAATGTGCCCAATTAAACGGAGAAGCCCTTTGTGTGGCCAGGCGTAGTTTCGAGCAGGAAAACCCTTTATGACAAGGCCTGGGTCCTATTGGTTATCGAATTCCTCGCGCAACATTTTCATTGGCTGTCCTTTATGTAGGGCGTGGTATAATAGGCTTGACATTCGACATATGGTGTAGCATTGCGTACTTGCTTGGTGGTTCAGAAAGGGACGCCTGTTAGCATTTGATATGACCGTCAACAGAATGCGGGACAAAAAAAATGGGGGGTGCGCGGGGGTGCGTTGATGATGTGAGGGAAAAAATGTATTTTTTGCAGCCAGAGCAGGGGACACGTTTTTTACGCGAGTAAATACGGGACCCCACAGTAGCTGAGCCATCTATTTTATAACATTCGAATACTTTCATTTCTGGTTGTGTTTCAGTTAAAAGTGTCTATAGCAATCACCATTATTTCCTACAATATTGCGTTCAAAATAAATATGTTCACAATAACAGCCCTAACACAATGCTCGTAACCTGAATTTCTCTCCCCGTGTAACGCGTAGTTTTTATGGCCAACGTTTATTACAGTTGCAAAATACCAAAACATTTGATGATATTCATTTTTTCTCTTTCTCATTTGTCCCAGCATTGCATATTTTCTCTTTTTTAGCGATGACCTTCAATGACATACACTGTACTGCCAAGAGTGACCATGCATGGACCTCGACTAGCTTTGGCTATTAACCGAACTATTTTTATTTTAGCAAACAGAATTGTGAAGTGTACCTACTTTTTGATGGCAATGAACTCATGTTCTTTACCGAAATATCCCGTGTTAGGTAGGCGTATATTTGGCATGTCGAGATGGAGCGGTGAAATGGCAGCAATAGTAGCAAGTCATCGGACGAGTTCACCTTCCAAGTGCACACAGCGGCAGCGGCTATGCAGCAATCGAATACTCACAGTGTTTTTGATCAGGGTGCACATCGAGCAGAGGATGGGTTTAGTTTGAAAACGTTATGCTAACGACAAGGAACATATCTCCAATTTTTAAAATCTGTTCTTAGCACCAAACTCGCCGATTTCCTGCTTTTCGCTTCGCGATTCTTGCTCGGTTCCTCCATATGCACGTATGATCCATTTGATTTCTGTACAGCAACAACGATAAACTATAGCGGCCATTTTGTTCTCATCCTTTCTGAGTCAAGAACTGTCGCACATTCCGTAATAAAAGCTTTTTTTCCATTTCATAGACCAAGGCACGCGTTAATTCGGAGCGTCTGTTGTGAGCATTGTTGACTGTGCGCGCGAAAGCACGCCACAAGTATTCGTGCAAAACGCGAGAAGCAGACAAAACGCGAGCATTCGCTCAAAACGAAAGTATGCGATTCACACCCAGCACGTGTATCTGTGCAAAGTGGCTATTTCAAACAGTGCTAAGCCACTCGACTCTTAGAACAAATCCGATGGTCCGGTTGCTGCGACGACCGGCTACGGAACCACGAACGCCTTCTGCCTACTTCGGGCAACACGATCAAATGGAATACGCGAAGCAGCCAAGCGCACCCCGACCAGCAAATGCGCGAAGCACTTAGCACAGCCCCTCCTCTTTATAAACCCAACTTCTCCGCGCGAAGCGTCCGATGCCAGAATAACCCCGGGATCCGCTGCCGCCGAAAACCGCCACGTTATCTCCCATTCATTGTGTAAGCGCATGGTTCAAACCGCGGCAAACCCGTTAAACCTGCAACTCCTCGTTAAACGCCGATTGCACAACCGCGTGCTTTCGTCCTCAACGACGTCTTCGCTTTTGCAAGCGCGCGGCAAGAACTAAATACGCGCAGGTGTGATTCACGCACAGTGCTTGGATGGAGCGGTAAAGAAAACACATCCACGTTCTCGTCGCGTCCCGGCACCCACGCGTCTCCGTTCAAAAACCACTTCACTCACCGATGGTGGTGAGCACGGTGGTGGCGAAGTAGAAGGCCCCGGTGAACTTCCACTGGGTGCCGGCACGGTGCGGCACCATTTTGATGACGACCGTCTGCCAGATCTTGCGATCGTCGGCGCTCATGTTGTACTTGCGCACGAGCATGTCCTCGATGTAGATGAGCGTCTTGTGTTGCTTGCCCTCGTGGTCCGACTCGAGCGCGTCGAAGATGGCCGCGCCGACCAGCAGGTATGTGAAGGTGCACACGATCAGCGACAGAGTGCGCACGTTTTGCCTCTTCATGGCAGCGCGCCGCCGGCCACGCCGGCGTGATCACGACCAGGGCGAGCCGGCGCATCGTGCTCCGCCGTCAGGCATGACGGGCGGCCACCCACTAGGCCTAACGGAACTCCGTTGCGCTCGCTGCCCGGGCTCGCAGGCGACGGCGGCGACAGCAACGCCGCCGCCGCGGCGGCAGACGGTTCTCGCCACGGAGCGCTCGCGGCGCTAGAGTCGCGGGCGCGAAAGCCTCTCCTTCCACCTTTTTTCCTCTCTCTTCTCCTTTTTTCTTCTCCTTCTTCCCCAACGTCCCTCTCACCCCAAAAACAAAAAAGTAAAAAAGTAAAAAGGAGTTGGTAGAAACCACTGCCGCAGCCAGTTCTGCTGGCATCACACGCTCGCGCCCGGCGCTGTGACTCCATTCCGGCGCAGAATCAATCGATATCAACCCCACCCTCCTTTCTCTTCCCGTGACGTGGCCGCACACGTGACCAGATGACGTCAAAGCTAGGGCTCCCTCGCAGCTGCCCGGCAAAACCTTGGCGAGCGCTTCCTGCATGGTCAAACATTCTTTTGCTGTTGTTTCTACGGTCTCTTTATTTTATGTTTTCAGCAACGACCGGCTTTGCCCTTTGCAAGAAGTAGAAAAACTAGAACTCAATTTAGAGCTCGAGTAATGTCTAAACACACATACGAATCCGTCCAGTGTTGTGAAAATGTGCGGCTTCGGGTTTGCAAAGGTTTCTTTTTCAAGCATTCGCGGTCGTAAGCAGGTGCAAAGCAAAGTGCAAATGTTTTGTACAGCCCCGCAGGTGCAGCAGCCTTGTACCAACTCGCGAAGGACGATGTATTGGAGGAGTGAAGTTGAGGTTAGCGAAGTAAACTATTGCACCAGCGTGCATAAGTGCACCTGAAGACAACCATTAACGTCAACCGGCCTGGAAGCAGTGCAATCTGGGTCATGTTCACGTTGTTGTCTGGCGCATAAACAAAATGTTTGCCCGTAGCTGAAGAGAAAGTGCACTTTTTGTGAATTGGTAATTTCACTTGTGGGGGCTCCGACCGGGGGCTCCAGCCGTTTCTACATTTCGTCTATTGAACGTCTCTTTTTGCTCGAGTTGTTTTACTTATGCATCGCATGAAACTTTCGCAGACAGCGACTTACTCTCGCAAGCTTAGTAGCGCCTGTAGCTTGCATCCAGGCACTTGGCACAATATATGCCATTCATATTTGTTGCGTTTTTGAACACACCTAGGAAGTCATGGCTGTTTAGGTTAAAGTAACCTCTGGCATTGGACCTCCGCTGTCACCTTGTCCAAATTAAGTCGCTTTTCTGTAGCATAGGTGGCGGTAAAAAGGTTTCCTAGGGTTCTTTATCTTTGCAAGCATCAATGTTTGCATTGTTCAATGGTTCAGAAGCTCTCCACAAAAACATGCAGAACAAATCAAAACCTCAAAACGAGAGAAAAAACCACACGCAACGATATGTACAACACTGTAGGAAAAACTACAGGGTACTGGGATAAACTAGTAAATAAATTATTACATACAAAAGCAATTAAAAAATGGGCAGACAAAGTATGTGTGAGAGAACAAGAGAGCTGGAGTTCTGTTCGATAAGCATAGCTAGGTAGCATGATATGAAGGAGCCTTATAAATTAACTTAGTGTGTTGTTTTCGAATGCTGATTCATGATTTTCCTAACAAGAGCTGAATAAATTTGACATCAAATAAACGAGCTTTTTAAAACCTTTATTTGTAGTTCTTAACGATGCCGGAGAATACAACCAGTTTTTTGCTGTCTTTGAAACCTGTACTCATTAAGACTTAGTAGGCTTTTAACATGCAAAGGTAGTTTTTCTCATTACTTTGCACTACTGTTAACCACATATATTTATATAAAGGTCGGCCATACAATTTGTTATAGCCACAGCAGCTTTTATCTGTAGTTTGAAATTTTCGTTTTCGTTTATACTAGTATTCATTGCTAGTATACGCTAACATAATGAGTAATGCATACCCGAGTAAAAAATTTATAATTCCGCCTTCTTTTCCAGCAGGTTTCTCAACCTGCGGACCATCTTTGAGCTGATGCATACCGTTCTTCAAGATATTTTTCAAGCTTAACACCTGATCACTTTATTGAATTTTTAGTACAACACGCATCAACAAATTTAATGCAGAAATTGCTGTTCATTGTCTTTATATTTGCCTCGAATAGGACTTACTCGGCTTTTGCTTTATTTGATTTTAGTTTATTTGATTCAGCCAGATCAATTGCTCTTGTAGCTAAGCATATGCAGTTTCCGGAATGACCCGAAAATTATTTCTACCAAAGAGCACAGTGTTGCGTAAACTGCACGAATTATAACGCTCCTTAGCTTCAGCCTTTTATAAAAACATGCGCAGACGGCGGTTTATACGATTCCCATCAATCGTAGCCGTTGTTTTGCTGCATTGTCACTTGCACTCGAGCAACACTAATCCTTATGTAGGATTTTATCATGAGTTGAATGATCAACGACGTGGAGCGCGATTTTCTACGCAGTGGTAGAGGGGCCAGACAACGGTTGACTTTTCAAGCGAGAAATTCTCCTCCGAAGAACCGCACTGAACCCCCTTTTTTTCTGCAACCATCTCGTAGAAAAAGGAACGATGCACACGCAATGTAAAACAAAAAGGAATAAAAAGAGAATAAGTTGTCCTCAAGCGCCCCCTATTTCAGATAATTTTAGATTTTAGATAGATAACACCGTGCTTCGTTTTTACTCTCAAATGTGCGTATTAATGTGTAAAAACTCCGCCCCGCATCAATCTCCCTCAAACCCTCCTCCAAGAACTCTCTAACCCGTCGCGGTGAATCAGTGGTTAGGGCGCTCGGCTACTGATCCGGAGTTCCCGGGTTCGAACCCGACCGCGGCAGGTCGCGATGGTGGCAAAACGCTAAGGCGCCCGTGTGTTGTGCGATGTCAGTGCACGTTAAAGATCCCCAGGCGGTCCAAATAATTCCGGAGCCCTCCACTACGGCACCTTTTTCTTCTTTCAATCCTCCATTTATCCCTTCCCTTACGGCGCGGTTCAGGTGTCCAACGATATATGAGACAGATACTGGGCAATTTCCTTTCCCCCAAAACCACTTATTAAAGGTGATAAGAGTGAACGGCTCAAGAAAAAAAAAATAAAAGGTCAAACTAAGCAGAGAGCATTCTGAGCCGTCCCGTCACGCGGCTCGAACGTGTCTGAGATATGAGCCGCCTCCTATGTGACGTCACTGAGGGAAAGCTCGTTCCAACCTCATGTTCCCACGCGTCTCGCTGTCCGCAATGCACGCGACGGTCCACGCGCTGTTTTCTTCGTCCCGTCCATGCGCGCACTCCATTCTCTCCATTGTTGGGGTATGCTATGCAAATATGAATGAGTGCACGCACTTCTAACGCAACTCGGGAGTCAGGTTGCGTTAGGCCTGCCTTTATCACGCGCTTACTTTCTCACTAAAACCGTGCAGTATCATTGGTGTTGAAGCTGGCGTCGGGCGCTGCAGGCTATAAAGTTAGGTCGGGTTTTTAGGACGTGTGAACACCTAAGGCTATGACGCGCGGAACATAAGGTAAAAGCTCATTGTATTCTTTTCTTTTTCAATTGGGCGGGGGGTGGGGGTGCTAAACTAGGTAGAACGTTCTAAAGCTATTATAGCTTACATAAGGTCTGAAAACAAGACGATGACAGTGGATGCACAGCATTCCGCAGCACCAACTGTAAAATGAAGTATTCTTCCTTTTCTTGTTTAAAGTGCCTGAGTCTTCTGAAATCCTATAACAATCTAGCAAAGGCTCTAGGAGTGCCTCTTCTCTGGGAAATGAATTGCCGTATCTCTCAGGAAGCTTTGAAGTCAGCGAAGCTGAGGAAGAGAGTTGGAATTAGTTCACCTTCACGGAACATGTCCAACATTCTCAGAACAAAAAAATTTAATATTCGAAATTCGTAGGATACTCCTATGGAAATATTGAACATAATGATTCATTCTTGTCATATATGGCAAAGTCTTTTTTTTAAGTGTTTCCATCGAACCCATCGAACAGTTAAGGCTGCCATAGAAAACCAATGGGGAACACTTCTGACAACAGCAAAAATGTTAATAGCAAAAAAATGCAAGCCTGCCGACGGGAGTTCTGCGGATAAACTGATTGCGCAGTGAAGTCGTACAATACATGAAAGAACTGCATCCTGAAACTGGTTCCTGTGCAAAAATGCTTTTGTCCAGAATTGTTGGGTATGAACCTGCCTTGTCATGCTTCTCGGAAAGGTGCACGATATTTGTGGCCAGCAGTATAACGAGGTATACGCGTTAGGGTAGGTTAAGTGAGTGGTGTCGAAGAGAAGTGATCTGCACGCGCCTGATTAATAAGGCCCACTTGACTGTGTAGATCTATATTTGAAGCGAAACCGACAACCAGCACGGACTCGAAATATCGACTGTTAAAACATGAAAATCGCTAAATGCTGTGCATATATCGTTGTTGCCTCTTCGTATCAGTCTACGACAGTTCAAAATTAGCGGCGAGGTCAAACTTGAAACTGAGAATGATTAGGAGAAGGAGAAAGCATTCATTAATGGTGTCAGGAGAGCTCTGTCTCATCAACAAATGGCAGCCTATCTGAACTGATGGTGGCCGTAGCATAAGCTGAACGAATTAACGCACAAATGTCGCACACACCTCACTGCATACCCCTCCTCTCGATACACTTACAGTTCGAATGATGACATAGTGCTGTTAATCCTTAACAAAGACAATCTGAACAGTCGTCTTTGAATCGTTCCCCAGCACTGCCCCAATGACAGTTTGATCCGAGGCATTTACATTGACACATACAGAGTGCTTGTCTCAGACTCTGCTGCTTTCAGTTCTTTAATGGCACATAGTAGCGAAACAGAACTCCTGTGTAGGTGCAAAGCTCAAATGAACAACTGACCTGTACAGTGGGACATCATAAATTCATGTGCGTATATCAGCTTAGGCAACCTCAGTCTGCAATCTATAGAAGATGCTGCCTCTCATTGTAACAAATCTGCCGCGGACAGACACCTGCAGATCAAGGTCCTGCAACGCTTCCACGGTGCATGCTCACAACAAAAGCAGCTTGCGCTGCAGAAATGCACCTTCATAAACGGCTTCGTATATGCACGCTGCAATCACGGTTTTTCATTTGAACGCGGAAAGAGACCTTTTCTTCCCTAAGAAAGGTTCGCAGGTGCTCCCAGACTGAAAGAATGCGATCGAATCGCAGCTACATGAAAAAAGTTTGAAGAGCAAGCAAAATCGGAGACGTCTTCATTCGCCACTATGCTGCAAAGAGTTCATAAACGCAGAAGCTATTCGAGGAAAGGGGATAAAAGGAAATATAAAGGAGTTAGGGTTAAGGGGCCAAAGAGGACAAAGAAATTAAGGCCGCCGCGGGGAAGCGACAAAGCCTCGCGGCACGCGCGCACAATGCAAAGAGTAATGATGGGAAGCGAGCCGCTCTTCCCGGGCCGGCCAGCGTGCGGTCTCCATGGCAACGCTGATGACGTCACAGCGGGGCTATCGCAGACGACACGACTCCTGAGCGTCGTCTGCTGCAGGCGGCCAGCCGGCCCCGTTTTGCGCCGATGGTGTTTCCGTCCGGCAAATATTAATAAAAACAGTAGGAAACAAACAAAGGTCATATTGCTGCGCAGTGCGCGGTATCTGATAAAGAACACGCCCAGGCACCCGGCGTGTGGGGAAAAAATTGAAGTAGGTGAGGATCTGTGGGGGGCTCTCCAGGAATGGTTCTTTTCAAGTTCCACTTCGCTGCCCGAGTTTGCTGCGTAGGAGATCACAGGAATTTCGTACCTCAAAGGAGAGAAGTCAGTGGAAGCTGTGCTTCATTCTGCCGCGGATGAACATTTCGGTGGAACTCAGATAAACTGGCTGTAACGATGCACGAATTATTACTGCGATGAAAAGATTTGTGTATCCCTTGACCGAGTCATTGTTGGGGTGCTCACGCATCTTCAATAATGCCGCACACACCGTAGCCTGTTTGCTCGCTGCTATAAGTTGCAATATTTATTACGTGCAGACGGGGAGGCCGGTACAGAAACGAGGAGAGAGTTCTTGCCTCGTACTGAGTCGTCTCGTCAAGAGTTCTGAAGTCGCGAATATAGATTGCTACTCAATACGGGACCCATTGCTGGCAGGAAATGAGAATATTTTTGATAAGGTGTGTTTACGGTTCACTAAGGACAAAATACATCTCTACTACGGCGTCGAAGCTTTGAAAAAGAAAGCCACTGGTGAAAAAACGTGTTTTTCGTGTGTGCGTGCGTGCGTGCGTCCGAGCTTGACAGACAGGTGGTTTTCACCGCATAAAGAATAAGTAGGTAGTGAAGCACGCTTTCGCGACGCAATAAGCAATACTGCTTTGAGCAGCCATTGAAATCCTAAAACGTCCATTCCTTGGTGCTTGATCTTGAGTGACCAATAAAGTGTTTCTGCTACCACAATCACTACTACTACTACTACTACTACATCTACTACTCGTCTGCAGAGTTGCTTTATTGGAATATTTACGCGCCATAGACAGAGTCATTACGGCAAAAATAGGAAATATACTTGTCAAATAATTTCGACCACCCAGGGATCTTTAATGTGCACTGATGCACTGTGATGTGCACTGTGATGTCAGTGCATGTTAAAGATCCCCATGTGGTTGAAATTATTCCGGAGCCCTCCACAACGGCACCTCTTTCTTCCTTTCTGCTCTTAGTCCCTCCTTTATCCCTTCCCTTACGGCGTGGTTCAGGCGTTCCCCGAGATGTGAGACACGTACTGCACCATTTTCTTTCCTCAATAACCTTTTTTTTTTCAAATAATTAGTTTGCAGAAAAAGTAAAAGTGGCGGTGACACATGGAAACATCATTGAAAAAAAGAGCACAACCAAAAGAACACCGTAAGTGTTCACAAGTCCAAGTTACATTTTGGTGAATAGGTATGCAGTTAAAAGAATTAGGAGACCAGAAAAGAAAGTGCTATGATGAACTTTTTTAGAGGCTTGTGAGGATGGCTGCATTTTGTTTACTTTGTTACTTGTTATATTCTATCACGTAGTAAACAAACGCTCAGTATTGCTTAATTGTGACGCGTTGAAATCACGATCATGTAATTATCAGGACCTCTCGGTCAAATAAAAATCTGAGTGCCTTTACACCGGTGAAGTCGCAGTAAGTTGCGAGTACTGTATGTCTTCGCGTTGCGTCAAAAATGGTTTGTGCAACTGCCTTAAATTGTGTTCAGCAGTATAGTCGACATGTAATACCCTCTTATGTAATACCCCTAGCAGGTCTGTAAGGCATTAAAATGAAATGAAATCAACAACGCTTAGCTTCGCTTAACATCCGCGTGGTCGAAAAGCACCTGTGTCTGAAACTAAATACTCCCCGTGAAAAAAATCATAATCACCCCTCCCTGGCATCCTCAAAGAGAGGAATATATGGCTTGGTGCTTTAGCAGGAGACTATCACTGCTAGATATGCCCGCTTGGTAACCCAACGGTTTTCGTTCTCCAAACGTATTTTGCAGCGACACCTCTTCAGGCCACGTGTCCCGTTTATGCCACTTCGGTGTCATTGGCGTAACACACCAGGTGCAACGCACGACGCTGATTGGCCGAAGTGTTGTGATGTCACGCATGACGTCATGATAACGCGCCACGGTGATTGGCTAAAACGTAGCGACGTCGTGCATGACGTCATAACGTCATACTGCATGACGTCATACTAATCATTGATTGGGCCGAATCCAATGGCCTCACTCATGTCACAAGGCAGTCACTAGAGCTTACCTGTGCCGATAACATGAGTGTAGCAGCTCAAACTCAATTGACATCTATATTCGTGCCCAGATTTGCCAAACACTCCGACCAGCATCAGCATTTTGGTTCTACCGGCCTCTATTTTACGTGGTCCAGCTAGCAAAAGGGCAAGGTTAATTGGAGAGACATGGGAGAGGCCTTTGCCCTGCAGTGGGCGTAGTCAGGCTGGTGGTGGTGGTGGTGACGATGATGATGATGATGAACAACTCTACAGGTATCGCCGCGTGTTTACTAAATGCGCAGTATGTACAGGGTGCTACTGTTCGCATTTTCTGATGTCCAGTGTAGCCTCGATTAAACATGACATTATCGATTTGGACGCAAAAGGTGCAGAGGGAGAACACAAAGGCACAATAATCTTATAAGAGGGGGGCTGAAAAAAATGTAAAAGAAGAAGACAAGTCTTGTAGGCTACTCAGTGCTACAATGAATTACCCTGCCGCATAAAATGCACTATCTTTATGCAGCAGGTACCACTTCGTTGTTCTCCACCTAGCGGAGCTTCCAAAAAGGACCGTGTGTTATTCAAGGCGGTCATCAATGTTTGTAAATGCAAACGCATGGGTGACTCCCCTGTCAATTGAATGAGCTAAGGACAGTATTGGTTATTTCGGCTCCCATTGGGGCCCCTGTATTACAACGCTAGCTCTTTCAGGGACATGCCCAGGAAATCGGGATAAACAGTTGTAGTTCACATGACTGCCACCACGTGCGGTGTGGCGTTGAGTACGCAAAATCACCGCTGGAGTTTCGAACTTTCGGTACACTCCATTGATTGCGTGGAATTCAAGATAAAATCTCTGCTGAGTTACAAAATGTTTTAGGTGGTTCACATCTAATCAACTGACCTTAAATCTTAATAAAACATAGTACACAATTTTTTCATTCTAGGAAAAAACAATTGAATATTGGAGAACTGAATATATCATCACGCGGAACAAAACTTCAACAAGTCGGCTCCTACAAGTACTTAGGTGTATCTTTTGAAATTGACATGCATTGGAAAATACATTTTACGCATCGTTGTTCGAAGCTGGCATACGGATGTTTTATTTTACTTAAGGCTCGTGATTGTTTCCAGTACCCCATCCTACGCATTCTTTACTTTTCCTTTATTCAAAGTCACTTCATTTACTGCATTTAGTCATGGGGAAACACCCTTACTGCTTACCTGAAACCTGTATTCTCTCTACAAAAGCGTGCATTAAGAATTATATCCTTTTCAAGGACATTTAAAAGTAGCATGTACTTGTACAATTCTCTTCATGTTCTGCCACTAAATGCACTGTACGAATTCAAAATTGCTCAGATCATTCATAGAATCATAGCAACTAATGATCCACTTCCCATCACTTTGTTCAAAATTCCGTTACTAAACACAAGAGCTGCCAGAAACCAAAATTTTAATCTCCCTCCATGTCAGAACTTGCACGTGAAAAGGCTCTTAGAATTTAACTTCGCTCTTATTTGGAATACTTTGCCACTAAACATAAAACAAGCCCCTAATTTTACTCCAGCTTTAAAGAGGTTCTTTTTTCAGAAATATTGTGAATAAGTGACTTCATATTCATTTTTGTATAAAGTATGCATGTTATGAGTTAGTGTGTTATGGATTGTATTTCTTGTTTCATTTGTTCGCATGCTGCATTTATTTTGTATCCTATGTTGATTATGGACCCGTTAATAGCCAGTGGCTATGGGTCCATCAATGTTTGTTTGTATTTCACAAGATATGCAATGAATGAATGAATGATATTATAATGGACGTCGTAAATAATGCAGTGAGCGCAGGAAGCATTTTAAAGGTCATACTTTGCAGCGAGGAAGAATAGTCGTCCATGATAATCACCATGTTCGTGCAGAATCTCTCGGGACTCTCTGGTTTTCTCACAAGTTAAAAAAAATCCCCATTGAGTCATGCGGTGTTCGGTACTGGCGGCCAACAGATGGCGCTAGTTGTTGAATATCCCGGAAAGCTGCACTCTAAACAGAAAGAAGTAAACAGGGTGTAAGCTGCCTTCTAGCGCACTTCCTTTTATAAAAGAGTGTATGCTAGAAAGTAGTTCACTCCTTTTTTACTCCCATAAAGGCGTATTCGTGTTTAGAGTGTGGCCATAAGTCGTTCCGTTGCACTTCGGTCGACGACCTCACAGGTGCAGTGCAGGAGTAGATTGACTTTTTCTCAGGTGCACTTATGCACCCGTTCTGACAGACGGACAGAGCAGACCCTAGAGCAGGAGACCGGGCTCCCAAAGTAAAAACGTGTCCGTGTAATGTATTTCGGGCATCATAAAAAGAACAATGAATCAAGGTGATCGTCCGGTAAGGGCATCATTGCCACATCATCGCCCCGGAGGGAAGCTGGTGTTTCATATTAGACGCCTGGAGAACATCACTTAATTAATAATATATTATTGCTATAAATATTATTAACAGCAGCAGCTATGATATCCCCTTGTCCCAGAGAAATTAATACGACACAGAAGAGAAGAGCGCAGGTAACGCCGACAGAAGTCAGCATTGGAATGCGTAATGCACTTATACATATATATTCCGAATAATTCACTTGTGTATAATAATTCCCAACCTACAGATTCATTTGCGCGTGTAGCGACCCGGCGCCCCATTTGAACTCATTTGGCACATGTCACAGAGACAGCCAGTTTTATGCTATTTTGTATCTCTAGCTCTTAATTTATCTTTGCTCAATTATAAAATATTACCTGCCTTGGCATGGCACAAGCAGGATAGGCATACAAATATTAATAAAGCTTAATTACAACAGCAAAAATAAAAAGTAGAAACCAGCAACCATTTTCCTGGCATCATAAAAAACTAACTAACGATTCGCAGCGCACCATTTCAGTACACACTTTGCGCTGACAAAAGGAGGAATCACTAGCTTAATTAATTAAGGATATGCTTGGAAGAAAGAAACCAAAAAACATTTTAGTAACGAAAGGTTTGTTGTTTGGAGATCGCGCCGTTCGCTCTAAATGAGGGCACCAATGCATGTCCGCAATCAACGCGAGATCGAGGTGGTGATAAAAATGAGAGGACATGCTAAGCGCACTTGTTATGATGATGTCTTTTCTGAAATGTACGACTATTCGGTAACATTGCTGCCTGCTCGATAACGCGCGGAACAGCGTTCTTTTTTTTGTTTTGCAGCGTCTGTTGTTTAAGGCTTGTTTGGCGGAGATGGCGTCACTCGGACGGAATGACGTCATTACCACGTGACCGGCGGCGTAGCTGCGGTGGCGGAAGCGTAGACCTTGGCGCGCGCACGCGCGTCATGACATCGGGTGATGGCTGGCGTAAGTGCCTCGACTCCATTCTTTGGTGACTGACGTCAGGTCACGTGAATTATGGATCATGCGATTCCTTGGTGACGTGTCCTATGGATCGTGTAATCAATTATTGTCATATGACCCACTAAGAGCTTCGCACATGACCATAACCCGTTTACGCAAACATGACCTCCATGACCATTGTACAGCGAAAGCTGGTAAGGGCACGTTATCCGGTTCAATGGCGTCGGCGTCGTTGGAGTATCACCGCGCCGCGCTGATTGGTCAGCATGCGGTGGCCTCACTGTAAAGCGCCTCATTAATAGGCTCGAATATAGATACGTGACGAGGGAGAGCGTAGTGACGGCACGTGCATTCTAGAGAAAACAAGGCAAATAATAATAAATAAAAGATATTTTATTCAGCAATGCAAAGAGCTGTAGCCGAATCTCGCGTTGCACTGTGGTAACCGTCTAGTGAGTTTTTTTTCATTACAGCATTATCCCTCTAACAGCGGACACTGAAACACCGGTTACAATACGTGAGCACCTTCGCTTCTCAGCCATGCAGGTTAGATTTTTGCGCGCCGAATTTCGCATCCTCACTTCGCAGACATCTTGCGTCCGGACTTCACGGGCACACTTTTGCGCTGTCAAGTCAAAGGTCACATGAAGAAAACAAAACAAAACAATTCGGGTCAAAATTCGCGTAGTTAGCAAAAAGAGTTTCCATGACTTTACAAGCATACACCATACTCAGGGCCTTATATTAAAGCGTACAATGCATACATAGCTGCGTAGGACAGCTTTTCCGTGTTCTCCAGGTGATCTTGGAGGGTTAAGAAAATTATGAAGGAGTAAAGTATGAAGGATAGGATATCGTCTATATGTTACATAGGGTCTGTGTGCAAACAACAGGAATGCATATCTTCACCAGTTGCACCCAACATTTCACGTGTGTGTAAGCAATGCTTTCTCCTTTAATGCGTTAACCTTACTACCCTCACTTCGGCAAAGTTTGCCTGTCCGTTGAGTGGTGCCGTCTCCAGCCGTTAGAAGGCCTCCACCCACTACCCACACACCTCTACCCTGAACCCATCTCCACCCTGCATAATCCTCCACCCACCACCAAGCACCCACCATCACCACCCGGAAGCTGTACCCACCACCGAGCACACAACTCCACTTTCCAGAAGGCATCCACTCACTACACATTTACCTTTGCCCTCCAAAGACAGAACGGGAAGGCTCAATTCAATTTCAATTTAATTTTAATTTATTTCACATTTCTAATAAACAAAATACGAAAACACTTTTTTGAATCCATAGCCAATCGCTAGTTCGGGTTCAAGTGCTCAGAAAACACAACCTCTGCTTTTTCTTTCACTGCGTGGGTTGGCTTCGAATAAGGAAATTGAGGATCACGTGCTGCGCCTGCCACGATTTGTAAATACGCGCTACCGAGAAAGAAAGATGCATTGGTCGGTTCATGTCACCAGGCTATCGTGAAAGACGAGGAAAAGAGAGAGACGCGCCGCAAAGCGAAGTAGAAGAACAAGAAGAAGGAGAAAGGAGGCAGAGCTGAGGAAGACGGTAGTCATGGCTTCGAGTACGCGACGTCCCTGCACCTTGTTTCTGGCGGTGTTCCTGGCTGGCGTGGCCGCTCTCATGGTGGACCAGTCGCGGGCCGAGCTGTTCACGGCCATCACGCACCTGCGCAGCCTGCAGCACACCGAGGCCCAGGTGGCCGCTAACGTGGCCCACTACCTGCACGCCGAGCAGGAGCGCCTCGACTTCTGCCGAGAGATGCTCGGATACATGCAGGCCCTGCTCGGCCGTAGCGAAGACGAAGGGGAATACGAAGTCGAGGAAGAATACGACGACGATGACTACGACGACTACGACTTCTACTCGTAAGCGCAGACGCATAGGATGGGGTCCAGCAGGTCGATCAAATATGCTATGGTAAATATAAATGGTTTTGGGGGAAAGGAAATGGCGCAGTATCTGTCTATTATATCGTTGAACACGTGAACCGCGCCGTAAGGGAAGGGATAAAGGAGGGAGTGAAAGAGGAAAGGAAGGAAGAGGTGCCGTAATGGAGGGCTCCGGAATAATTTCGAGGCACTAACATCGCACAGCACACGGGCGCCTTATCGTTTTGCCTCCATAGAAACGCAGGCGCCGCGGTCGGGTTCAAACCCGGGAACTCCGGATCAGTAGTTCCCGGGTTCGAACCCGACCGCGGCGGCTGCGTTTTTATGGAGGCAAAACGCTAAGGCGCCCGTGTGCTGTGCGATGTCAGTGCACGTTAAAGATCCCCAGGTGGTCGAAATTATTCCGGAGCCCTCCACTACGGCACCTCTTTCTTCTTTAACTCCCTCCTTTATCCCTTCACTTACGGCGCCCAAATTGGCCCGTCAGGTTTTGGCTTTCAACAAGAAAGTTTAAGAAATATGCATTGTAAAAAATTCGTTGGAGGCACTTATATATCTCTGAACTGCGGGAAGGCGAAAGCCAGTGAGCAGTTTGCTCACAGTCCAGATGGCAGGTTGTGGTCACGTGACCTAGGTGGCGATGTAACGCACGGACACCGCGAGGTCACGTGACCGGACGAACGGTCACCACGAGTATGAGTCATTAAAGGCTTTCGCCTTAAATCATGACCCCCCCCCCCCGGCTTCTTCAGCTACCCATTCAAGAGTTCCGAAATGGTTAAAGAGCTGGAGGCCACGTAGAGCAGGCGACCAAACACCAGGAAGGTCAACGAGACAACGAAATTTTAGGAGTTTCATTTGTTTCAAGGAAGAGCAGCAAGATTAGTTGCGCCAGTTGTAGATTAATCAACTTGACAAGGAAGCGTGAGGAGTAGGAGGAGGAGAAGAAAACTTCAGACTTAAAAAAAAGTTTATTGAGAACAAATTATTTGTGGATGGAGTCCCTTAGTAAGACCCCATTGGACTTGGCCTACAGCAGTGCCCTACTGACCAGCCGTTCTTGACGCAGTCACTAGACGGTATGGAGCCATCTTAGAACACCAACGAGCCCTCCGGAGGACCTACCCGCCTCCCCACAAAGACCTTAGTAAACAGCAGTCGGTTGCCTGGAGACAACTACAGACTAATACATACCCCAATCTGAGTTTACTCAGCAAAATATATCCATCCACTTATGAAAACAAATGCCCGCTATGCGGTGAACACGCACGCTTTACCACGTTACATGGGCCTGTCAGAAAATGCAGGCAGCGCCGATAAACAACACACCTACACCGGAGCAGTGGGAGGCTGCGCTGTCCAGCTCGGAGCCTGAAGAGCAGCTCAAGCTGATCGACAGGGCTCGCAAGACTGCAAAGGCCGCTGGGGCCCTGGACTGAGGGCTCCACCTACGCTGCGAGAAATAACCCTTATACAATAAAGTTTTTCATTCATTCATTCATTCTTGGTTTTGGGGTTCCGAGCTGGTCAGCTCTTCCTCCACCTGCTCGAGCGTTGGCTTTTCTGTTCTGGGCATGTGTGCGTTCTTTTGACAAGCTCTTACCATATGATGTGCCCTGCACTGTGCGTAGTCTGGCTGCTGCTGCTGATGATGATGATTACCATATGGTATAGATTAGGACATAGGTCGCGAAATTGGTACTTATTGTATTAAATGGTTGGGGAGATTTTGCGCAGTTTGCTTGGGTGTGGAAAGGTGTCGACTTGTAGTTGTCTAATTACCAATTTTCCTTTATTCAGTGTCCTGTGCCTTTGTGAGCAAAGTCTTCAAGTTGATCTGGAATGTTGTAGTATTTCCCCTTAAGCCGCGAGACTTTCTCTGTCCTCTACCGTCGTCCAGCACGCAAGGTCTCAGGCGCCGACGCATGCACGGAGCTGAATGACCACACACAAAACAAGAAAGACGACGACACAATCGCTTGTCACTCGTTATCTTTCTTTTGAGGTCGTCCTGGTTCGCGTTTCTTTGTCAAGAAGGTTTAAGACAGAAGTTAAGTTGAAAGAAAGCGCGAGTTAACGTTTGCTCCTATTTTCATCTGCTTTCGTAGCGCGCATGGCTCTAACGTTTTACACAGACGATTGTAACAGCCCAGACGTGCGTGCTGCAATTGATCTTTTTTCCCCCAAATATTTCAGACCTTGAAAGGGACCTCTTTCTTTCTTCCTGAAGCTCGTCCTGTAGACTAATAAGATTCGAAGATTGCTTCGACACATGCCAGTTTTACCCACGTAGAAAACATCAACATCGGTTCATGGGTCATTCAGTTAGGTGGCTTCCGTTCAATGAACACTGCACTCGAGAGGTTGTAGATGGGTGTTTCACACCGAATCCGCGCGTGGTTTTCACTCAACGCCTCAGAGGTTTAGTTGCGAGTGAACTCAATGCACAGAGCACCATGTGCCCTGGACAAGTGAATGTGGGCTCACACAACGTAGTTCTTGCACACTGCACATTTCCTCGGCACTTCTTTTTCTGTTCCCTTCCCCCCCTTTAGCCCCGCCGCGGTGGCTCAGCGGTTAGGGCGCTCGACTACTGATCCGGAGTTCCCGGGTTCAAACCCGACCGTGGCGGCTGCGTTTTTATGGAGGAAAAACGCTAAGGCGCCCGTGTGCTGTGCGATGTCAGTGCACGTTAAAGATCCCCAGGTGGTCGAAATTTTTCCGGAGCCCTCCACTACGGCACCTATTATTCCTTTCTTTCACTTCCTCCTTTATCCATTCCCTTACGGCGCTGTTCAGGTGTCCAAAGATATATGAGACAGATACTGCGCCATTTCCTTTCCCGCCCAAAAACCAATTATTATTATTATTTGTTTCCTTCCCCCCTTTATCCCTCCCCTCACGGCGCAGTTCAGGTGTCCACAATCTGATAGTTATCGCGCTTTTCATTTCCCCATAACCTAACCTAACGCATACTGACGAACAGTAGGGATGTGTCGATGGGCGACCACTAGAAACAATGGAACTAGGTTCAGCGCCTATATGGGAGTAAAAAGAGAGTAGGCTGTCCCCTACCGCACTCTCTTTTATAAAAGGGAGTGCGCTAGAGGACAGTTTTACTCCCTTTTTACTCCTTTCCGTTTAGAGTGTAGGAACGCTGCAAAACGGCAAGCGTTGTAGTTCATTGCCTTCTCCCGTGTTCCCGTCTATTCGCCTTTGTTTTTTTTATTGCGCAACTCACCCTCTGGCATAAATTAAAGAAACATGTACAGTCTTGTTTCCTTTATGGATGCCAACAGGCTCGATACTGAGGCCTGTATGTCAACATACGTGTGATTAGTGGACATCGCCCTTCACACGGTTCACGTCGAAATGCGCGCCACTGACACACCCTAGATAAAACCATCGGTTGCTACAAAAAAAGTGGTATTTGTCCTTAAAGGCGAACATACGATCAAAAGCGCAGTCGTATTATCGTGACGTCGCGGTCAACCGTGCCTAGCACATTCTAACTTGGCCCCGTATGGCTAGCACGTGCAAGGCAATTGACCGGGACATCATAGCCGCAGGTCACCGCCATTGGCTCAAGGGTCGCCTCTGAGGGGCAATTTCCACTTAGTTCTTGCGCTCTAACTGCGGCTATAAAAACCTAACCTAAACTAATCATTGCATATCTGTCCAAATGAGTCCCGCCACATTTACAGCAGGCATCAAAACTCGGTCATCGCCATCTGGGCGGAGTACGTGTACCTTCATTACTCCACCTTTCTCATTTGCATCCCGATCACCTCCTCTCCCCCTTTCTCTGCTCGTTTGGCACTCGTAATCATAATTCTGCCCATTCACCGTTGGCTTGCTTCGAAGCGGGGGGCCAAATAAAATCGAAATAACGCATTCAGCGCGTGTATTCTCCGACGGCCAAGTCCGCCCGTGTCGTTGCGTTATACCGCGGTCGCGGTCTCGGCCTCATAAAACTTGTCCGAGCTCGGCGCGTGCCGCTGGCCTGCCCTTAAACCGACGCACCTTCAGGGCCGGCGCACATCTGGCGACCGGGCGATTTGCAGAGAGCTGGTCTGCACGCGCACTACACTACTACGTGTACCGGCCGTACAGACGCACTGGTGGTGACCCCGTCCCTAAATAGCACGCCGAGAGAATTAACGCCCGCACCACTGACGGCGGTGACCGCAATGGAACAGCAGTCAAATGTTGTCCTCCTTTCATTTCCCTTCCCCACATACCCTCCCCCGTCCAACCTTCCTTTGTGTTCTTTCCCTGGCCATCAGACTCATTGGAGCCGTGCAGTACGGCCTATATATATACACTCCGCAAGGTTTTCGACCAGACTCTAACTCCGATTACAATGGTTATTAGACCTTCAGGTGTCAAAGCATCATAAATGTTAGCATATAGTGGAATACTCTGCACTAAAATTTTGGTCCAGTGTTTTAGGAGAATACCCTGAAACACTAGGGGCTACGCAGCCATATGGTTGGCACAGGGACTGCTCCGGTGAGGCGGTGGTCCTGGGTTATATAATTGGTCTTCTGGGGAAAGGAAATGGTGCAGTATCTGTCTGATATATCGGTGGACACCTGAACCGCGCCGTAAGGGAAGGAATAAAGGAGCGAGTGAAAGAAGGAGAGCTGCGGAATAATTTCGACCACCCGGGGATCTTTAACGTGCACTGACATCGCACAGCACACGGGCGCCTTAGCGTTTTTCCTCCATAAAAACGCAGCCGCCGCGGTCGGGTTCGAACCCGGGTACTCCGGATCAGTAGCTGGAGTTAGAATTTCGATGAAGGTGAAATTCTAGAGGCTCCTCTTTCTTCCTTTCTTCTCTCAGTCCCTCCTTTATCCCTTCCCTTAACGTCGCGGTTAAGGTCTGTCTGTCTGTTTGTTGCTGCCACGAAGAAAGAAAGAAAAGTGCACACGCCTGCCCACTGGCTCAAGCCGAGCCCCAATCGCTACCACGTGCAGATAGAAGAAGAGTTGAAAGATTCTGTGATAGAAAGACAGGATAGTAAAGACGCGCTAAAGACAAGGCCGATCCCAGAGGTAGTGCAATACCGGGCCAACCGGTGGCGGGAGTGAAGCATCCTTCAAACTCTCCGCCACATTTCCAAAAATAAGTCCAACTTGGACCCGTAACAGATACTCTACGGGATCCGGACAATCGCTGCTTGTACGGTTAAGGTGTCAGTCGAGATGCGAGACAGACACTGCGCCAGTTCCTTTCCTGAAAAAACCCAGTCAATTTGGATCACAAGCATGGGTGCCCACACTGCAGGAGAGCTATCTGAAAAGTGGCATACTGACCACACATCACGCTACCTTTCCGTAGGAACCGTCAGCTGTTTTCTTACGTTAATAGGTTTGCGTTAAGCATTGAAAAAATTTTTTTGTTTGCCCCTGGGACAGTTGCGATATATTAAAAAGTCATATTGATGCCACTAGCAACCATTGCTGGTCTTATTGCCGGTGTCCAGAAAGATGTCTTGCACGTCGTGTATGCACGTGTCGACGGCTTTCCTTGCGGTCTGGTGGTTGTGCCGATGGTTTATATTCTTGCGCTGTACTGATGCGCAGCTCTTCTGAGCGATACTTAAAAGCGGTTAAAGGTGGTTTGGAGTTATGCGGTAGACCCGCCGTGGTGGCTCAGTGGTTAGCGCGCTTGACTACTGAGCCGGAGTTCCCGGGTTCGAACCCGACCGCGGCGACTGCGTTTTTATGGAGGAAAAACGCTAGGGCGCCCGTGTGCTTTGCGATGTCAGTGCACGTTAAAGATCCCCAGGTGGTCGAAATTATTCCGGAGCCCTCCACTACGGCACCTCTTCCTTTCTTCTTTCACTCCCTCCTTTATTCTTTCCCTCACGGCGCGGTTCAGGTGTCCAACGATATATGAGACAGATACTGCGCCATTTCATTTCCCCAAAAAACCAATTATTATTATTATTATTATTATTATTATTATTATTATTATTATTATTATTATTATTATTATTATTATTATTATTATTATTATTACTATTATTATTATTATTATTATTATTATTATTATTATTATGCCGTAGCAACCTGTATAAGCAACCTGTATTCAACCATTAATTTAACCGCCATCTAGTTGGATGGGCGGACTTCCTATCCAGTCAAGGAACGCACAAGGGTACAGAGAATAAGAAAAATAAAAATAAGAAATGAGAACTGGAATTCGTAAGAACTGAAAGTACAAAAACCTTTGCGGGACGCTTAAGCTTCGTCTTTAAGAGTGAGACGCGACAGCGTGCTGCAACGCAAGGGGTGCACAAAACAAAGCGACGCGTGGCCTGTTGGACAATTTAGAGGGACAGTGAGGAAAACTCTTATCAAATTTTTTTGTTAGCAAAATCTGATAGTTCGGCATTTCATGGCTTTGTTGCCGCTTGTCCGGGAGCAAAAGATGCATATATTTCAAAGAAATTTGAATTTGAAGTGGTCCTGGGTTCCAACCCCGAACCAGAACGAAACCCCGGACCAGGACGATTTCTAGGATTCTTTCTAGCCGTATGGCTTCGCTTGGGTAGGTGCTAATCAGTAATTCTTCCCCTTATTATAAAACTTCGTCGCATGTGCGCCGGAATCTTAGCGCACGCGCTAGATAAAAATGGAAAGTGCACAAACATTAAACGGAAGTGAAAGGCGCAGTAACTGTCTCACTATTCGATGGACACTTCAAGCACGCCCTGACGGAAGGGAGGAAGGAGGGAGTGGAAACAGGAAAGAGAGAAATCGGTGCCCTAAAGGAGAGCGCCGAATTCAGATGACTCGCTCCGATTATTGTTCTCGGTAAAACGTTATTAATAATAATTGGTTTTTGGTGGAAAGGAAATGGCGCAGTATCTGTCTCATATATCGTTGGACACCTGAACCGCGCCGTAAGGGAAGAGATAAAGGAGGGAGTGAAAGAAGAAAGAGAGAAATAGGCGCCGTAGTGGAGGGCTGCGGAATAATTTCGACCACCTGGGGATCTTTAACGTGCACTGACATCGCACAGCACACGGGCGCCTTGGCGTTTTGCCTCCATAAAAACGCAGCCGCCGTGGTCGGGTTCGAACCCGGGAACTCCGGATCAGTAGTCGAGCGCCCTAACCACTGGGCCACCGCGACGTTATTCGCAAGCTTTTTCTGGATATGAACGTTCGAGTCAACCTCGTGACATCCTTACTGAAAAGGACGGGTTGCCCCCGTCTTCAAGTAAAGTAGCGCACTCCCTTAATGGGGTGCGCTAGAGTACAGCTTACACCCTTTTTACTCCCCTATAGGCGTATTCGTGTTGGGCTTAGAGTGATGCTATACTGACCTCGCTCCGCCTCCCCACCACTACGAGGCCACGCCCTCCTAGATCACACGACCACATATGGCTCATTCTTTAGAGTGCCCTCTCGCCTGTCCAGTTGGATTACAATGACTCCTCTCGCCTGTACAGTTGGATTACAATGACTCAGACAAGCATGTGAATGCGAATGTCCTGCCGCCGCGGTCGGGTTCGAACCCGAGTACTCCGGATCAGTAGCCGAGAGTCCAAATTATTCCGGAGCCCTTACCCGCCGCGGTTGCTCAGTGGTTATCGCGTTCGGCTACTGATCCGGAGTTCCCGGGTTCGAACCCGACCGCAGCGGCTGCGTTTTTATGGAGGCAAGACGCTAAGGCGCCCGTGTACTGTGCGATGTCAGTGCAGGTTAAAGATCCCCAGGGGGTCGAAACTATTCCGGAGACCTAGCTCCACTACGGCACCTCTTTCATCCTTCCTTCTTTCACTCCCTCTTTTATTCCTTCTCTTACGGTGCGGTTCAGGTGTCCAACGATATATGCGACAGATACTGCGCCATTTCATTTTCCCCCAAAACAATTATTATTATTATTATTATTATTATTATTATTATTATTATTATTATTATTATTATTATTATTATTATTAGACGCACGTAAGCACATTATGTTCTGTACCAGACAAAGCCGCATTAGGTTTGTTCTGTTCAGTAATTTCTGTTTCATTCTGAATCGGACTGGATATAGCGTTCTCTATTTCAATTACGCACAAGCTCGAACAGGGCTGTAACAACTGGAATAGAGTGGTCGCTTTACCCGAAGACCGACCATCGTTTCCAGGACGATGCACGGTTCTAATCAGATGAAGCACAGCGCAGCGCCGCTATTCCTCCGGCTCCGTCGCGCCTAGTTTTATTGCGGGCACACCCAGACAGACAGAAAGAGCGAGAGAAAAAGAAAAAGAGGCGTGAACCTGAAGGAATGATTGATCGTTGAGGCGCTCGTGACGCGCTCCTCGCATTCATGCAGCACGCGTCTGCGGCGTAGCGACGCCGGCGACGACGCCAGGGCCCAGGAGCGGGCTTTAGAGGCCGATGCCCCGAGGGCTGGCGCGCGCTAACACGATCGAATCGCCACGCGTACGTGGCGCCCATGTTTGTCCGAGCTGCGTAGGGATCCTCTACAACATTCGCTGCTCGACAGCCCCATGGTCCAACTGCGGAAAAAAAAATATATAACGGATGTTTTACCTAAGACTTTAAGCAATTTTTGAAAACAGGTATATTGACTTAGAAGAGGGTTTTTTTTGTTTAACACTGTCAGCGGTGTAGTGCATCAGAATACAACTGAGACGTATTCCTGGTATTTTACTTGGCATATGGTACTGGTTTTGTCATTTATATCATTCAATGATTTGTGTTTTGCATTGGTCTGTATGCTATTAGGTGTGTAACCATTTTTCATTCAAATAAGGGTTTGCATCATTTCTCGTATTTCACTCACCACTCATTTATGATGCCAACAACTTTAAGTTTTTTTGCATCTGCTGTCTGTAATTCTTTTTTACAGCTGTTCTTACAGGAGGTCCCGTCCAAAGTCTCTGACTTTGGGACCTCCTTCTGTATTCCAGTGTTCTTCTAACCTTGTACCATAAACATGTAATAAACGAACCTTGAACCTTGAACGTGCTATCAGGCTGGTTAAGTGATACTCAATAGTCAACTTTTAAACTATTACTGCTAGTCTCCTTAATTACTGAGAGGCCTATAGCCCATGGTAAATAATACCTGTAAGAGTTTTTTAGAATTTTAAAAGCGCGGTTACCCTCTGTGCTGTGGCCCAACAAATTTCGGCTACATCGCGCCAGAATACACGCGCTTTCGAGAAGCTTGCAGGCAAAGCAACCCCTCCAGTGCACGTAACTCGTTTAAATAGCCCCAAAATTTGATTATTTTTGTTTATTCATATCGCCTCACAGGCTCCAAGAACAAAGCATTAAGTGAGGGGAAATTACACAGCACCGAGGGTAACCACGTTTTCGAAATCCTAAAAACTTATATGCGTATAAACTACGGTGGGTTACATACCCCTCAATTATTAAGACGTCAAACAGTAATAGTTAAAAAGCTAACTATGCAGTATTAGTAGACCAGCCTGCTAGCTAGCATGTCTTAGCTGTATACTGATGTACTACACTGCGGACAATGCTAGGCCGAAGAGAGAGAGAAAGAAAGGACTTTTATTCGCACCCGTCAAAAATGACTGGGGAGAAGGCTTTAGCCTAAACCCCCATTCATTCCCCTAACCATCGGCCGGAATCCCTTGGGACTCGGAGGTGGTCAGTGCGAGACCGGTGACTTTGCGTTGTTCTTCTGCTTCGTGGCTGAGCAATAAGGTATCCCAGGATTGTACATAAAAGCTCACTTCTATTTCAAAAAGCTTATTTTTAAAAATTGTGTTAAGTCTTAGGCTAAACACCCTCTATATGCAGACATACACATGAAACACTGAGTGGAAGTGTTGCATAAATTACTCCCATTTATTGCCCACAGATTGTCATGCGTTCTGTCAAGCTATCTTATTATTCCCCTATTACGCCCATCTCTCTTCATTCACTTGTTCCAATCTCGACTGGACAATATGTATAAGTCATGCCTACCTATTCTGTTATGCGTTATGGGTAAACTGCACATGACCATGCGTACAGTGAACACCTTTAAGATACCCAGCAATTCTGCACAGAGGCATTTTTCGACGAAAAAGATTTTATGAAAGCCATTTTTCATATATTGTAAGAGATACGCAGATCTCCTGTCGGCAGGCTTTAATTTTCATGATATTAACATTTTGGCTATCGTAAAAACCTTTCTATCTGTTACATGCGAGCGATGGAAAGACTTTATAAGAATTTCCTACGCATAAGAACTTTCAATGCAGCCATAACAATGCCGTGGAATGCATTTGTAGTTAAAAAGAAAACACGCAGTTTATTCCGACAACGGCTCATTCTTCTAACTGTGCACTCTGTGTAGCACGGTATATGGACGGGCATTGTTGCCCTTCGTTAATTCCAATGCATTAGGTGGCTAAATAAAAATAATAAAAGAAGATTGGGGTCTGAGTAGAATCGAACCCGGGTCGGCGGCGTGCTAGACGCAGACGGGAGCTGTCACCCAATTTACTTCACCGTTTAAGCGGGAATAAAGGCATGTCTAGTGAATGCACAGTTCTTAAAACCATATCTGCGAAATATGTGTCAAGGCCTACATGAGTAATTATGAGCATTTTAATTACATATGTTGCAATCAAGAGAGTACCAAATTTCCTCTGTCTCCGCTAAATTTCCTTCATGCTTGGCATGCATTCGTAGCCCCAATTTGCGGTACCCACTGAAAAAACACCTCGCAATGTACGGCGCTGGCCCAGCAGATGGCGCAGTAGGTGGCGGGCCACACCATAGAGCTTCTTACTATTACCTAGAGGGAAAGCTGGCACCCCCTTCTATGGGAGTTTGCATGGAGCACAGAGGAAGGAAAACTTCTTTCCTTCCTCCATGGCATGGAGCTTCTTCGAGACCACCTCAGCCACCATGGGCGCTCTAAGCATCATGGGACGGGGAGCTACCGACTGCAGAGCCACAACTTTTGGCCAAAAAATAACGCAGAAATAAACGTTGTTCGATAATCAAGAATGCCCTAATATTCAATACCCTGTCTATAAATTGCAACAAACGAGCAGAGAAGCATATATAAAGTTAGCCCAAAATAAGCGATGGCTTGCTGTCTTATTGGCCAAATATTGTACACCACAAAATCCAATATTTCGTGCTTAACAGGTGCACTTTTAAAAAGAAAAATGTTTTCAATAAAAATTTTGTCGTTTCAACACTTTTAGAGGTTTTTTAATGGCACTTCGGGAAACAGAAACCTTTTATTGGCGCCGCATGCAGTCGCGTTTTCGCTACTATGGCTTTTGCGCGCTACGTACGTTCGCACCAAAGTCGTCTGCTCGCGGGGCGCGCCGTGGACGGAATGGGACATCTCAGTAACGCCACTCTGTGTTCCCGAAAAAATTTGACTGTCCCGCATCAAGTGTCTCACCGACCCATGATGCTTTGAGCGCCCATGGTAGCTAATATGCAGCGCCGCCAGCTTTCCCTCTAGTTAACAGTAAGAAACTCTATGGACCGCACACAGTGTTCGCATTTCCGCACGTAAGGAGACTTAAGTGCCCCTCGTAATTTTTCATTGCCCGTAGGACTTCATCGCACTTCTGACGTCTTCTGCAGTCGTGAGCTGGAGCATGAGGACGCGACGAGTTACGTTTCCGATTGTCTCAAGAACGGTGGAAAAAAAACAAATATACCTCTCTTCCAGTAAACCCTGAGCATCAACCGACATAGGCGAAACAAAAAACCTCCACCAAAGAATAAGGCAACACTAAAAATGACATCCGGCTAATGAATTCAGAATCCAACCCCCTCACCGAACACTGCGAGTGCGCCGACCAACGCATAGCCTTCGAGGAGGTGAGCGTCTTGGCCGTGGAGCCAAACCTGTTGAAGAGGCGACGTGTGGAGCCATGGCTCACAAAGGCGGCGATGAATAGGACTCCAGGAACGCTCCCCTCCGCGTACGTTAGTGGACTGCGCCAAGTGCTAACAAAGGGAGAGGGAATGCAGCAACCCGCTGCTGCTGCTGGCACACTTTAGTCACCCCTGAAGAAGGGACCGAATTGGTCCCGAAACGTTGGGTAAAGTTAGAAATATTGGTTGGCGGCAGTTTTCTCTAAACTATCTCAAGAACCCAACCAGACGGACTTCCGTCGAAGATATTTTCGTTAATAATCATAATAAAATTCATAATAATAATAATAATAATAATATTAATTGGTTTTTGGGGAAAGGAAATGGCGCAGTATCTGTCTCATATATCGTTGGACACCTGAACCGCGCCGTAAGGGAACGAGAAAGGAGGGAGTGAAAGAAAAAAGGAAGAAAGAGGTGCCGTAGTGGAGGGCTCCTGAATAATTTCGACCACCTGGGCATCTTTAACGTGCACTGACATCGCACAACACACGGGCGCCTTAGCGTTTTGCCTCCATGAAAACGCAGCCGCCGCGGTCGGGTTCGAACCCGGGAACTCCGGATCGGTAGCCGAGCGCCCTTTCCATCCCAAAACGCATACACGCACCAAAGCGTTGAGTTGACCTGTTTGGAGCATGCATGATTTAAAACAGAGCTAATTAAACGATACATGATAACACATAACAAGACTACAAACAGAGCTGTTGACTGTACTCTTATCGCTCTTATTTCTTCGACATAATAATAAAATAATAATAATTGGTTTTTGGGGAAATGGCGCAGTATCTGTCTCATATATCGTTGGACACCTGAACTGCTCCGTAAGGGAAGGGATAAAGGAGGGAGTGGAAAAAGAAAGGAAGAAAGAGGATCCGTAGTGGAGGGCTCCGGAATAATTTCGCCCATATGGGGATCTTTAACGTGCACTGACATCGCACAGCACACGGGCGCCTTAGCGTTTGGCCTCCATGAAAACGCAGCCGCCGAGGTGGGGTTCGAACCCGGGAACTCCGGTTCAGTAAACGAGTTCTACCTTGAACGATTAATAACTGGACGTCCCACTCCAGTTGTAACCAACACAGTGCTGTGCGCGTGTGTGGTTTAATTCCTCTAAAATGAACTAATCACGCGCACAACCTGGACACATTTCTTATTGTGTAAATAGCTTGTACATATTACTTCTCCACCTATCCTCTCTTCCTGTCCCCTCACCTCTTTCGTTTCATTTCTCCATTCTGCCTGCTATCCTTTATTTCCGCTGCCCCAGCTCAGGTGCTTCAGTATCGATGGCAGATGCCGGGGTTCGCAAAAATCTTTTCCTTCCTTTTTACTATTATTTTTAATAAAACCACTACCACCACCAACCGACCGCTCTAACCACTAAGCCACCGCTGTGGGTTTCGACATATCAGCAGTTGAAATTTTTCGACACTGCAATCTGTTTCCTTTTCATCTTCAGATGTTGTTCACCTTCCTGTATCTGCCTTTCTTCTATAAGCGCCTGTATTGTTCTGCTTTGTTTTCCCGCATCAGGTGTAATGAACGATGCTCGCATTTCGGTCAAGTAACACACGTGTTGACGAAAAGCAAGCACCTTAGTTAAAACTCTACTGTCTAAATTAGCACTTCTTAGTTTCCTTGAATGGTGCTATCTCCTCCATGCAGTGCACGTCAAAGATTCGTAAAGCAAACGTTTTCATTCATCACTATAAGGCTACAAAAGAAGCGACGTTACGGCAGCGAAGCATTACAAAACAAGGCGGCATCTTGCGCTGGTTCAGCATTGCTTTGTCGTACGTTCGAAAGACACATTTGTTCTCACATGCAAAAACAAAACCGTTGGTTCACAACATCACCTCTTCTTTACTGCTTGCTGGATTATTTTAAAACCTTGTTGTACGGGTCAGCTCTCCAGGGCTGGAAGACCTAGAGTGCATAGCATTTCTGCGTTAAAAAATTAAAAAAAGAAACATGAATAACGCCGAATCCCGAGTAGCCCAATGCGTCGCGGCGTTGACCCGCTTGCTCAACGTTAGATTGGTCTCTGCGCAGATTGAGGGAGGGGGGGGGGATGCTTTTAGTAAAGTAGCTATCAAACGGGCATTACATAAAACTCCTGTGCACGCCACACCGCTTCGTCTCTCCTCGTTGTTTCGGGGAGACTTACGAAACGCCTCTCAAGCGAAGCCATCTTTTACCGCTTTTGAAGATCGCCAGACAATAAGGGCTTTTCAATGGGGATTTCCGAGCCGCGTTTTGACGGTGCGGCGGCATGGAGTGCTTGTGCTCAGTGGGGGACGCGAGCTTTCGCGATTCCGGTTCGACGGCCTCCGAATGCATGCATTGGGCCTCGCTAAATGTGAATAGCGCCGCGGAAGCCACACGGCTGGCGTTACCTAAAGGGCCGGCTGCATCTGCGAAGCTTGCCTTCGTTTTATTACGTTAGTAGGGGGATAAAGGTTGTGAAGAAGGGAAACGCACAGCAACTATCAAACCTTGAAAGACAAAAAGAGGTTTCGAATTCATTTCTTTCTGACGCAAAAAAAAGTACAAATCGCCCGTTTTAATTGGCGAATTCATGCAATACAATTTAGCCCTCAAAATAGGGCTAACACAGGCTCATGCTGTTCTACCGATGCAAATAAGAGAAAATGTGGCCTGGGTCGCCTAATGTTGCAAAGGGGCATGCACGGAGGCTAATAATTAGATTTTGGGGAAAGGAAATGGCGCAGTATCTGTCTCTCATATCGGCGGACACCTGAACCGCACCGCAAGGAAAGAGTTAAAGGAGGGAGTGAAAGGAGGAGAGGTTCCGTAGTGGAGGGCTCCGGAATAATTTCGACAACCTGGGTATCTTTAACGTGCACTGACATCGCACAGCACACGGACACCTTAGCGTTTTGGCTCAATTAAAACGCAGCACGGAGGCTACATAACGATTTGTCACGCAATTTAAATCTGCAAATGTGTTTATATAGGACAATAAAAAATCGGCGAAGTGGTAAGCATTACTGGAAACGACTTAGCACATGCCTGGTGTTCCCCTGAGATGTTCTAAAATGTTTGAAAATAGGTTTTTTAGTTCATTTTAAAAGAGTGCTTTTTTTTCGACTCCCTTTTAAAGGGGCCCGCCGCGGTGGCTCAGTGGTTAGGGCGCTCCGCTACTGATCCGGAGCTCCCGGGTTCGAACCCGACCGCGGCGGCTGCGTTTTTATGGAGGCAAAACGGTAAGGCGCCCGTGTGCTGTGCGATGTCAGCGCAGGTTAAAGATCCTCAGGTGGTCGAAATTATTCCGGAGCCCTCCACTAAGGCACCTCTTCCTTTTTTCACTACCTCCTTTATCCCTTCCCTTACGGCGCGGTTCAGGTGTCCAACGATATATGAAACAGATACTGCGCCATTTCCTTTCCCCCAAAACCTATTATTATTATTATTATTATTATTATTATTATTATTATTATTATTATTATTATTATTATTATTATTATTATTATTATTATTATTATTATTATTATTATTATTATTATTATTATTATTATTATTATTATTATTATTATTATAAAGGGACTGCGATTGAAGACAGCTTACTCCCTTTTTGCTCGTTCCTGTTTAGATTGTATAGATCATGATCAAAAGGAGGACCCCAGCAGAGCATGCGCGTGTGTGCGCATGCGCAGATGGGAGGACGTCCTTCGCTCCTACCTGACGAGGATGTGGCTGGCGCATAACTGGCCCGAGCTGGCGTCCGACCAGGCCGAGGAGAACGCCGACAACGGGCAGCTGCTGCAGCTGCCACAGCCGCAGACGGGCAACTGGCCCAGCGAGGAGGACCTTTCCGGCGCCGCGGTAGGGCTCTGCCGTCTACAGCACACCTACGACCTTAGAGCTGAGCAGATGGTCAAGCTCAGGAGGTGCGTATGTGGTCGGCGTTGACAGTTGAACCTCGTTATAACGAAGGGGCCGCAACTTCGTAATAGCCCGTGTTGGCCGAGCTTCCGAGAGAATCGTCATTCCTTCGTTATATCCGTTAATTCGTTATTAACCGTTTCGATATAACGAGGTTCGTTTGTATGTGCTTCCTTCGTTGCTGCAGAGTACAGGAAAGCTCTTAGATCATAACATAGAGTTTCTTAATATAACTGGAGGAAAAGCTGACGTCGCTACACTTCATCCACCATAATAATAATAATAATAATAATAATAATAATAATAATAATAATAATAATAATAATAATAATAATAATAATAATAATAATAATAATAATAATAATATTAATAATAATAATAATAATAATAATAATAATAATAATAATAATAATAATAATAATATTAATAATAATAATTGGTTTTCTGGGGAAAGGAAATGGCGCAGTATCTGTCTCATATATCGTTGGACACGTGAACCGCGCCGTAAGGGAAGGGATGAGGGAGGGAGTGAAAGAATAAAGAGAAATAGGTGCCGTAGTGGAGGGCTCCGGCATAATTTCGACCACCTGGGGATCTTTAACGTGCACTGACATCGCACAGCACACGGGCGGCTTAGCGTTTTTCCTCCACAAAAACGCAGCCGCCGCGGTCGGGTTCGAACCCGGGAACTCCGGATCAGTAGTCGAGCGCCCTAACCACTGAGCCACCGCGGCGGGTATCCACCATGGAGGTGTGCAGGATTTCGGGAAGACGGAGGTGGATGGATTTCGGGAAGACGAGGCTTGTTACTTGACTTGGCTATTGCTGGACATGAAAGGTGGATTCAGCCGTAAAAAACAGGGCTCTTCTCGAGGCAAACCGCGAACAAATGCTGTAAATGTTTCCATACCATCCTAACACCGTATTTTAGTTGCGGTGAATCTACTGAAGTAAAAAACTCAGTATTAAAATCACTTAATCTGCACGCAGAAGAGAGCACCACGTCGCAACTATTACTATCGAGGTACAATCCAGATTCTCGGCCTAACGCTTTCCAAGAGAAAATCCTAAACCTCGTCTTCCCGGCATTCCCGCGGTGGACGAAGTGCTCGCATAGACGGCAGCACCAGCTTTTCCTCTAGGTCATATTTAGAAACTCTGTGGATCACACTAGTAGGATTGGATAGGACCGGATATGATAGGATAGGAATAACTTTATTAAAATGCCGGCAACCGACGGTTTAACGCGTCGTTCCGTTGGCCAAGCGTCGACCCGGGCTTATGCCCATCTATGCACTACCCCAGGTCGGCCCGTTTGTGGAGGGTCGCGAGGCTTGTGCTTTTCGGGTGCACCCCCGGGCCTGCTGGACGGCCCATAGATGAGTGTCCTTGTCTGTAGACTGCACTGCTTTTTGAAGTTCGGGTGGATATGTCCTGGAGGTAGCTTCGGTCGGGAACCCGACACAGTCCCACATGATGTGCCATTGGTCAGCCGAACCCATTGCACAAACACTGCACAAACCACTCGGATAGAGTTCTTGGTGAAGCACGTGTAGCACTGCCGGGGCGAGGAGTGACCCGGTCTTTATCTGCCTTAGGACGACGGCCTCCTCCCGATTGAGTGCCGGGTGGGGAGGCGGCACTGTCCGTCGGGCTAGGCGGTAACACTTGGCAACTTCGCCATAACTGGTCACTCGGTCCTTGGTTAGTTCGAACCACCACACGGAACGGTCACTCTCGGCGGCGCGGAAGGTAAGCGCTCGCACCGCCGAATGGGCCCTCTCGTTGTGGTTGATACGGATGGTGCTGCCGCGGTCTTGGAGCTGCAGCTTGCTGATGATGGCGGCCGCCGGCGCGCACACTCGCCTCTTGGCATAGTTGCGCACGGCGCTCCTCGTGTCGCTGAGCACGATGCAACAGTCGGCCTCGGAGGTCGCCAGGCCGATGACAATCTCCTCGGCGTCCGCGCACCGCACGCTCGCTGCTGTTGTCTTGGTGCCGGTAGCCGCCGCAATGACCCCTGCCGCGAAGCCCTCCTCGCTTGTATTCCGCTGCGTCCACGTACCGGGCGTGCGGGTCTTGGGCGTGTTGCTCGGGGAGGGCCTTGACCCGCGCCTGCCGCCGTTCTTGGTTGTACTCGGGGTGCACGTTCCCGAGCTTCCAGTCGGCAACCGTGCAAGGTCAGCGAGGAGGCGCTATACATCCCCTTGGATCCCATCCGATCACAGTTGGAATAATAATATTTGGTTTTTGGGGAATGAAATGGCGCAGTATCTGTCTCATATATCGGTGGACACCTGAACCGCGCCGTAAGGGAAGGGATAAAGGACGGAGTGAAAGAAGAAAGGAAGAAAGAGGTGCCGTAGTGGAGAGCTCCGGAATAATTTCGACCACCTGGGGATCTTTAACGTGCACTGACATCGCACAGCACACGGGGGCCTTAGCGTTTCGCCTCCATCGGAATGCAGCCGCTGCGTTCGGGTTCGAACCCGGGAACTCCGGATCAGTAGTCGAGCGCCCTAACCACTGAGCCACCGCGGCGGGTACAGTTGGAAAACGCCGCTTCAAAAAGAGACCAGTCTTAGGGGCCACTGCTCGGGTGCTTACGGATAGCGGTGCCATCTGGAAGTGGCCGACAAAAGCTGTAGCCAGGCGGAAATTTGGGCGAGTTGGTAAGTGTTCATTTTCGCTCTCAGCGCAACACGAACGGGACACAAGACGAAGGATTAGTACAAACAGGCGCTGACTATCATCTGGTTTTTTATCGAAGAACGAAAAGCGTATAAATACATACAGTGAACTACTTATCAATCAACAAAAGTTATCTGGAAGGCACGTGGGAGGTCATAACAATAAATTAACACGCGAGGTAACGGAAGCTTTTTATATTTACCACAACGGCGCAAAATGTATCAGCAGCCCTTCCATAACGTTATCCGAGAGGGAATTGAGCTATCTGACCTCCCACGTGCCTTCCAGATTAATTTTGTTAATTGACAAGTAGTCCACTGTTTGTCTGCAGGACGTCCAAGAGATTTCCAGTGCCCATTTGGTTACTCCCTTTTTACTCATTTCTGTTTAGAGTGTATTTATCCTGCGGCACTCTTCACCAGCTTCCGATCGACAAAGTTCGCACCAAGCACGTTTCTGCATGCTTGTCATCCCCCGCGCCTCATAGCGACGTGTGCATAACTGGACCCCGCCAGATCTTTGGCTGAGGTAACCATGGGGCAGCGTCTGCGCGCACTCCTGACACGTCGAACTCCGAAGTTCGTCATCTGCGCATTCGGTGGACCAAGTCCAGCCTTGCGTCTTGCTGCCTGGAATAAGCTCGCGACATGTGCAGTAATCTACCACACCCATACCCTCGGGCAGACAACTGTCAACAAAGAACACCGGCGGTTTTGGACACGTAAAGCTGTTTACGGACGTATAGTCCTATCTAACCCTATCTATAGACCAACACGATCTATGACGCAAGCAAGATGCGGTGGCGCTGCAGTCACCGACTGGGGAAAACACGGGTGTGAAAAGTAGGCGTAGAGATACATGAAAGCAAAAATTTTCAAAGCAGTTCTCTGATTTTACAGTGCACTTATGACGTCGTCCTTTCGCGAAGAACAACCAAGTTCATCCTATAGAACAGATTCTGGAATTATGAGGCGTCATTTCGAAGGCGATGAATTTTTAAAACATTGCTTTACGCACGCGCGCAGGTGATTCCTGGCTGGGAGGGAGAATGGGAATGCGGCCCATTGAAGCACACGTGAACAGAACTTTCAGAAATATTTTTCTCTTCTCACAGAGTACCCATAGAGACGGCAGTTTGTTAACAATTAGCGGGTGCTGTGAAAAAGCGTGTGACAAAGTATGATACGTCATTTCGAAGCAATCTTTGTAAAACGCCACGATTCAATGTGCGTGTGTGCTGTGAAGCCGGACACACCCCAAAACGCGCTCTATCCACTGGGTGTTTCCCCGAATCCCGCAATGGCTTTTCCGAAAAGCACCGCAGCAGGTAAGGAGACCATTGATATCTGCAGTGACGGTACATTTTCAACGCCGAAACGTTTACTCATAGGAAGAAAACCAACGCCATCGAAGACAAATCCCCCGAAGCGTTGTTTGGTGGCGTCGGGCGACGCATGGATGGATGTGGGTGAAGGTAGCGGAAGTCTAAGACGTCACAAACAGTGACGTCATCGTCTAGTTTCACCGCACTTCTCCGGTGCGTTGAGAAGAAACCTGAAGATCATAGATACTTCAATCGACAATTACGTCACCACTTTAAATGCTAGCGCAAAGCAACTTGCTATCTTTAACCAATAAGCTTCAAACAATCGAACCCTAGCTTCAGTTGGAATTCTAAAAAAATCGTTTCAACTTCCCTTTAAAGAGCTCATGGGCTCTTGACGAAGGCACCCTGAACGAAACCCCCTCCGCGTCTTCTTCGCAGCCCGTCGCTGAACGTGTCTGCGCACGACCGTCGCGAGGTGGCGCAGCGATGCTTCGACTCGGACGACGTGGGCAGCGCCGCGGAATGGTGGGCGTCCAGCCTGGACACCCTAGAGGAAGAAGGGGACGAGCCCAGTGACGACCGCCAGGCCATCCTTAACTCCATGGCCAGGATCACCATGAGGGTGCAAGACAAGAGGCCCGCCCTGCGACTCCTGCTAGCCTACCACGACGGCGCACCCCTTGACGAGTGAGCCAACCTCGTAGCGTGTGTATAGTGAGGGGACCTAGCCCAGTGTTTTAGAGCGGTAGCTCTACTCAATGAAAAAGTCGCTCAACTTGCTTGATTTGACCTTGGTTTAACCTTGAGAAGCACAGCATAGCAACAGATTGACTTTGTACTTTGTCCGATTGACCTTGGCCGATTTGGACCAAAAACGGTGTCCAACTATAATTGAGACCCGCCGCGGTGGCTCAGTGGTTAGGGCGCTCGGCTACTCATCCGGAGTTCCCGGGTTTGAACCTGACCGCGGCGGCTGCGTTTTTATGGAGGCAAAACGCTAAGGCGCCCGTGTGCTTTGAGATTTCAGTGCACGTTAAAGATCCCCAGGTGGTCGAAATTATTCCGGAGCCCTCCACTACGGCACCTCTTTCTTCTTTCACTCCCTCCTTTATCTCTTCCCTTACGGCGCGGTTCAGGTGTCCAACTATATATGAGACAGATACTGCGCCATTTCCTTTCCCCAGAAACCAATTATTATTATTATTATTATTATTATTATTAACTATAATTAAGCGTGCCCGACACGATGGCGGCCTTCAGTCATTGTCAAAATATTATCGCTTGAGATTTGGGTATGACCGCGGTTAAATCCTGCCTAACATTTTAGGCCAGTCTCCCTGTGTTGAGTAAATTTGAAATAAGGGAGTTACTACTCATTAGTGTCCATCCAAGCGCGGTCATACAGATACAGAGCAAAGTTGCACAACTTTCATAGAAACTTCCTTCATAGTTGAATAAAGAGTCGTCAAAGTCCGGAGATGGAACCTGGGATCACCGCCTTTCCGGAACAGTCGCTATATCAACTAAACTAGGCAGGGCGGCCATGGCGGAATTTCGCCCCCATCGAAATTCGACCACCTCGGCCGGGATCAAACCCGCGTCTTTCGGGCCAGCACTGAGCTACTGCGGTGGCCCTAAATAATTGTGATGGTAAGTACATGAACAACTTTTCACTCTTTATTAAGCAGTAAAATTGGTTTTTGAGGAAAAGAAGTAGCGCAGTAACTGTCTCACATAGCTCGGTGGACACCCGAACCGCGCCGTAAGGGAAGGGATAAAGCAGGGAGTGAAAGAAGGAACGAAGAAAGAGGTGCCGTAGTGGAGGGCTCCGGAATAATTTCGATCACCGGGGGATCTCTAACTTGCACTGACATCGCACAGCGCACGGGTGCCTTTGCGTTTCGCCTCCATCGAAACGGGTCGCCGGAAAAGAACTTTCACGCTGGATTGTCTATGGTAATGGCGGTATCCAGAGAAAAGGCAATAGGGAAGACACGAAATACCCGCCGCGGTGGCTCAGTGGTTAGAGCGCTCGGCAACTGATCCGGAGTCCCCGGGTTCGAACCCGACCGCGGCTGCGTTTTTATGGAGGCAAAACGCTAAGGCGCCCGTGTGCTGTGCGATGTCAGTGTGCGTTAAAGATCCCCAGGTGGTCGAAATTATTCCGGAGCCCTCCACTATGGCACCTGTTTCTTACTTTCTTCTTTCACTCGCTCCTTTATCCCTTCCCTTACGGCGTGGTTCAGGGGTCCAACGATATATGAGACAGATACTGCGTCATTCCCTTTTCCAAAAACCAATTATTATTATTATTAAGACACGAAAGAGGCGCATACATCATGCCACCGCCTCTGCATATTTGCCATCTTGTCGCTATAGTGCTGCTGGCCGAATAAATGCTGGCACTAAATAACCTTATTGCACTTTATCCCTCAGCAAAATTCCCAATATACAAGAAAATCATTACCATACAACTATTGCGCTTATCATCGGTAATATTTGTCATATATAATCAAATCTAAAGCTATCCACTTGTTTGGGGGCCGCCGCAGTGATTCGGTGCTTATGGTGCTCGGCTGCTGCCCGAAAGACGGGGGTTCGATCTCGGCTGCGGTGGTCGCTAAATGCTAGAGGCCCATGTACTGTGCGATGTCACTGCATGCCAAAGAACCCCAGGTAGTCGAAATTTCCGGAGCCCTTCACTACGGCGTCCTTCATAGGCTGAGTCGCTTTGGGACGTTAAACCCCCATGAACCACAATCCACTTTTATGGGCGATGTCTTGCATTGGCGTCGCTGAATTTGAAAAACAGGCGAAATTAGAAAATAAGCAGAAAATTTCGAGACACCGCGTGTCGACATCACTGTATACCTTCCTGGCATGGACGAATACCCAAGTTACATAAACGGTGCCGAGGTTTAAAGTGGACAGGCTTGAAATTTCAAAATGCGCTGCTCTGAAATTATACGCGTTGGTCAGCATTTCGTAAGAGGCGTCGTAAAAGTAATTTCAAACAAAGGAAGTTTCGGCGTGTGTTTTTTGTTCTTGACACGTTTCGAAACTTTTATCCCTTTGTTTGTCTTCCATTTCTGATATCTTGTTCCGAAAATTGCGCTTTACTCTCTAGAACCTTACCAGCCCGTTGCAAAAAAAAAAAAAGAAGGGGACGCTTAAGGGCATGACGCGATAGCGTTACTGGATGAATTAATACCCATACATGCGGTATTGGCCATTCTCGACTAATAATAATAATAATAATAATAATAATAATAATAATTGGTTTTGGGGGGAAAGGAAATGGCGCAGTATCTGTTTCATATACCGTTGGACACCTGAACCGCGCCGTAAGGGAAGGATTAAAGGAGGGAGTGAAAGAAGAAAGGAAGAAATAGGTGCCGTAGTGGAGGGCTCCGGATTAATTTCGACTACCTGGGGATCTTTAACGTGCACTGACATCGCACAGCACACGGGCGCCATAGCGTTTTTCCTCCATAAAAACGCAGCCGCCGCGGTCGGGTTCAAACCCGGGAACTCCGGATCAGTAGTCGAGCGCCCTAACCACTGAGCCACCGCGGCGGGTATTCTCGACTTCCCATTCATAGATACCTGGGAGTCCTCATACCACTCCTGTAGCAGTGGTGCAGCGGTTAAGCGATGCCCTGCGATCTTAGGTGCTGGCACTGGTGGGCCTTGTGCTGCCCAGGGTGCTCTTCCCGAGCGAACAGACATCAATTTAACTGCCACCTGCCTCAGAGGGCAGGTTGTGATGACGCCACAAAGTCACGTGACCTAGATGGCCTGCCTGGTTGCTTCTCCGATCAACGCCGCCGAATTTTCTGAACCACGGGAGCTTTAACGCTATGGCGTTAAAAAAAATCTCTGTGGACACTTAAATTCATCTTAAACGTTTGACGCGATAGCGCTAAGGGTCCCTACGGCCGCTGTAAAGTACCCTGGCACACGGTTTCGCCTACACCGACTGGCTTAATTGTTGCCAGCACATACTGCTTTAGTGCACATCGTCGTCCACATTTATTGGTGGTTCTAATTAACTGTAAATGTTCATGTAATCTAAAGGGCCTACTGTGTTGTGTGAGGTCGCAATGGGCTTGGGCAGGGCATGTAATGCAAAGGCGAGAAAACCGCTGGTCCTCAAGGGCAACGGAGTGGATTCTAAGAGAAGGCAAGCGTAGCAGGGGGCGGCAGAAAGGTTAGGTGGGCGAATGAGATCAATAAGTTTGCGTGCATACGGTGGGCACAGCTGGCAAAAGACGTTGTTAATTAGAAAGACATGGTAGAGGCCTTCGCTCTGCGGTGGACATAATATGGCTGATGGTTAGATTAGAATAGATTATTAACGTCTCTCAATGGCATTGGGGTAGTGTGCCCGCAGCCCCCGATCTAAAGGGATCCGGTTCGATGCCGATTAACCTTCTATGGAGCTTTAATGTTGATTTTTGTGTGGCACTTGCGCGTAATGAGCAGCTGTCAGTCAAGAACAGAAACCTTTGAAAATGGATGTTTCGGGGCAGAGATAAGGAAAACTGAGGGAAAGAAAAGAGGTCCTAAGCTTGTCAGGCTCCCACCAATGGAAGATAAGAAAATGAGTGGAGGAGACATAAATGGGCGAAATTATCTGTTTACCTTACTCTTTTTAAACCAAGGAATACGATGGGTAATTGGTATTATTGCTGTTTTTATTAGTAGTTCAAGAGGAAAACTAATGCGCAATCATTTTAAGTGTGCATGTTTAAACAGAAAGTAGAAGAGATCACACACTACCGGTGGGCACCGAACCCACGACCTTTGCAAGTCTCGTGTGGCTCTGTCGTCTTAGCTTGGAGGAACATACTTACCCCCGAGGAGATTTGGACCGCTGGCGGCGAAAAACGAGCCATGCTGAAAGCTCCGGAAGCAGATTCAGTGACCTGTGCATTTATAACAAAAGCTGTTGTACCTTATGACAGCGGGTGAAGGAGGGACTTCTTAGTAGAGCTACGACATCGATACCATTTAACCTGGTAACGGTGCCTCATGCAAACTATATACATGTAAAATTTACAGAGACCAATTTTCTATAAACTGACACTGTGAGCCAGTGACCGCCAGAAATAACTAAATGTGCAATGGGTGTTAATCCCGTGCACTCTAAACAGGAAAAGAGTAAAATAGAAGTAAGCTGTCTTGTAGCGCACTCCTTTTTATAAAACGGAATGCGTTAGAAGACACCCCACTCTCTTTTTACTCCCATATGGACCTCCTGCATGTTTGTAAACAAACAAGGTGGCGGTGCAGTCGCTAGCGAGCTCGTGGTAGGCAAAAGGTCGGGGAGTGGCGTCGCGGATAGGTGTTGTGCGCGGGTTTTCAAGGCTTGTAGGCGCGTTTCCAGTTTCTGCGAATCATAGCAATGGTCGATGCTTCCAACTTAGTAATTTGTCGAAGTACACGAGCTCGCGTTGTCCACGTGCGGCCTATAAAGAGAAATAGTTTGCCACTCGGTATTGTATATATGGTTAGTAGTAAACATGTAGAAAGCGTTCCTGCCGTTTATTTATGCGCTAGTCATTGAATAAAACAAGTTTTGACACTGTGCACTAGCCGGAATGATTTTACTTCGGGACAGTAGTGAGGGGAAGTGCTGGCGTTGTTTCGTCGGAGCAGACATGCGCTCACCGTCTGCTGACATACGTACGTGTCGCGCTGCGCGAAAAGTGGGGACAGCGTCGTGTCCCCGATCTCCTGTCTCGCTTAGCGCTGTTATTAGCCGCATGACCACGCACCAGCCAGGCCGACTTGTCCTCTTGTTAAGCTGGTCGATTTGATGAAAATTTTTGATTTCTAGAATTATTCTCTTTCCTAGCCCTGAAGTCTAGTTTCGTGACGAAAAATTATAGCAAAATATTGAGTACAAATTTATAAATTACACTTTTTAGAAGTGTGGTCGTCAAAAATTGTGAGGTAATTTTTTTGATTTCAGTGCCGCATTTCTTTGACCAAAGCGAAAGCGAAGATGCCATAAACGAGGGAATAAACTTTAAGGTTCGTTTTCTGACCTCTCGCATTTTCTGCGACTGGATCACTCACCTTCGTAATTCGCATGAAAATCAAATGATTCCATTTGTCGCAAACTATTCCTGAGACGTTGAGGAGCGTAATAAATCTCTCGATTTTTTTCCCTACACGTGCAGTATTGTGTTCGTTTTTTGTAAGAAACGTTTTCATGTAACTATGCATGCATAAGTACTGATCATATAGAAAAAGAACTAATCGCGTCATCATACAGAACAGGGCTTTATGCACATGCTGGCATAAAAAAACTGCGCACTATCTACTCAATTATTTGAGACCTAGCTTGGGGGGACTTGACGACGGTGTTAATTATAATTACCCAGAACTCCGCCAGGTATAGCTATAAATAAAAGGAATGACTGAAACTAGCGTAGGAATTTCATATTTGCACCAAGTTTAGTTACATATCGCATGCATGAATAACGAAAACACTTTTCATGCCACGTCCCTTCTCAATCTCGCCACGTGTCTGTTAGTAGCACGCCTGCGGCTGCTTCTTTCCAAACAAGCTTCGCGATCATGTACTACCTCATGAAACATGACACATGCATGATGCAATGAAAAAGCATATGGCGTTTAGCACACTTAAGGTACGCTATTCTAAGCACACCAACGCGACCGCGCAAGATTGACACAACTTACCAGACTTGTTTCTGCTCGAATGAAATAATTACGTCGTCATATCAAGAAACAGTTTCAAGTAAATATTAAATGTCACAAAACGCGCCATTTAAACATGGTGTGCTATTAACAAAAAAATGCATTCCTTGGGGGCGAGTGAACCTGTCGGTGCCCCGTGCACTCCGGCTCAAGGTGATAAGTACGTGTGCAGCTACATATTGTTGCATTTGGGTTGCAAGCCCCAAGGGTAGCGTTGGCCTGGCGGCCTGGGGCAAAGCTGGAAACATCCGAAGGTCCCGGCAAAGGAAGAGTCGACTGGCAACAGAACAACTAGTTTATTCTGGCATCGCAAAAGAGCAGCCGGTCAGGGCGACCACGTTACTCGAAGGAAGGAATCGAAGGCTCTCGTTGGCGTCCGGGGCAGCTCCCTTTATATACCCTCGGAGTCGAGGGCAAGAAGGAGCGGCTTGGGAAGAGTCATCCGATACGGCGACGCTTGAACATGTTCAGGCGTGACGTGCGCGTCCGCCTGGCCGGCGCCGGTCAGACCTCCTCGCCTCCCAGTTGCGGAGCTTCTCTCCCCGGCTGCCGCGCTTTGACAAGCGTGGGCACCAGCATGCACACACACACACACGCACGCACGACGACACGAGGCACTGAAACCTGCCTGGACGCGCTTGGCGGGAGACGATGCGGCCGCGATGAACGAAGCCGCGGCGTCCGTTGCATCCGCGCCGGCTATACCGCGCGTTGTAGGCGAGACGTAACAGACCGCCCCGCCGGGAGAAGGAGATCCCGATGGTCAGGGGACTGCATCCGCTGTCCAGAGGGATGTCGCTCGATGATGCTTGTAAACGAAACCGGTCGTCCCTCGACGTTGCTTGAGCGCAGCGCACAGAGAAGGCCTCGTTCTCAGGTTCAGGATCACACAGGGCACTGCAAAGTCACTTCAGGAGAGTTGCCATTTTTGTGCTCGTTCCCAGCAAGCGTTAGAACTACGCCGAAACGCAACCGCTCAGTCAGCAAGCACGAGACAACCCTCACTAAGTTCTGCCAGGCTCTTTCCCCTTTTATACTACTGCCTAGTTCCATACAGTAGTCAAGCAGCACTCAGAACGCGTCCACAAATTGGAAAATTGCACAAGAAAGCACATAATCACTTTGAAACACTAAACAAAAGCAATATGTTAAAAATCCTGCCTCAGGAAGAAAACATCAGTAACCAACAACTTTGAGGCGGATTCCTACGTTAGGGGCTTCGACTTAAGCCATCGGCGTTACCGTTGAGACTCCCCTTTTTGTAACGCACCTCAAAGGAATATTGTTGCAAAGCGAGGCTCCAGCGCAGGAGGTGGCCATTTTTGGGAGAGATGTTCTGCAGCCATTGGAGAGGGCAGTGATCCGTCTCAATGATAAACCTCGAGCCGGCTAGGTAGCATGACAATTTCTGAACGGCCCACACGAGACACGCACACTCTTTCTCGGTGGCGCTGTACGCCTGCTCACGACAGGTCAGCTTACGACTAGCATACAGGACGGGGTGTTCCACTTCTCCATTGTCCCTTTGGCACAGTACAACGCCCATGCCTCGCTCACTAGCATCGCACTGAACAACGAACCCTTTTGTGTAGTCTGGCGATCGTAGCACAGGCTGGCTTGTTAGGGCGCTCTTTAGGGCGCTAAAAGCTCTTTCCTTTGTCTCGCTCCGGACGACTGTTTGGGGCTCTGTTTTTCTTAGAGCATCCGTCAGGGGAGCCGCGATATCGGAGTACCTGGGGATGTACCTCTGATAGTAGCCGGCGACACCTAAGAACGACCGAATATCGGTCTTCGTGCGCGGTTGCGGGAAGTCTCGCACAGCGGCCACCTTTATTTCAGAGGGGCGGCGACGACCCTGTCCAATCACGTGACCGAGGTAGACAACCTCGGCCTGTGCTAATTGGCACTTGGGAGCCTTGACTGTCAAGCCCGCTTCGCGCAGGCGGGTTAGCACTGCCCGCAAGTGTGCCATATGCTCAGACCAGGATGCGGAGAATATCGCTACGTCGTCTAAATACGGTAATGCGAATTCTTCCTGTCCTCGCAACACTTTGTCCATGAGGCTTGAAAAGCAGTATGGCGCGTTCTTCAAACCAAAACTCAAAACTTTAGGACGGAATGTTCCCATTGGTGAAATGAACGCCGCATACCTACTAGCCTCTTCTGTAAGTGGAACCTGCCAATAACCCCTGACAAGATCTAGGGTGGAAATAAACTGAGCGCTACTAACTGTCTCAAGGCGCTCCTCGATGTTAGGGATCGGATAAATTTGATCCTTAGTGATAGAATTAAGCCTGCGGTAGTCGACGCAAGGACGAGGTTCCTTGCCCGGTACCTCAACTAAAATCAAAGGGGAGGTATAATCACTCTCACCCGCCTCAATAACACCGAGCTGTAGCATTTTCTTTACCTCAGCCTCCATAATATCGCGCTGGCGGGGTGACACCCGGTACGCCTTGGATCGTACTGGCTCTGGGGAGGTAAGTTCTATATCATGCGTAAGGACAGAAGTCCTACCAGGCCTCTCAGAGAACTGACCTTGAAACTCTTGTAAGAGTTGGTGTAGTTCGGTTTTCTGCTCAGGCGACAGCGGTGCTTTAATGATTAAGTCACTAATGACCTGATCAGTGTCTTCCCTGTTCGTCACTGAGCTTAGTCCCGGAAGCTCGACCGGAAGCTCTTTTAACTTTCCCGTGTTGGGCATTTCCTCTCCAGTACCTGGTGCCTTCAAAGCTACAGGCTCAATTTTATCCAGTTCTGACGTGCTCGGAATATCAGCTTGCTGCGTCTCCGACCCTTTCTCATTGTTCGACAACGTCGGCCCCGAAACTACCGCCTTTGCAGCGAGCTCCCGAACTCTCGGTCTGGTTAAGGCCTGAACGCTAGCCTCACCAAACAAAAGCCCCTTCTCGCGCAGGAGGTGATCGGACCTGTTCGAAAATAGGTACGGGTACTGGGGGGGCAGCATAGATGACACTACGGCCTCCGTCTCAATTGCTCCGAAAGGTCCTTCAATAACCACTTTTGCTACGGGCAGACACACGCTATGAGCTTCCACGGCTTGCTTGATCCATGCGCACTCGCCCGTGAACATATCGGGTTCTACGTAAGAGGGGTGAACTACATCCATTGTAGCTGCGGAATCACGAAGCACTCGGCACTCTTTCCCGTTCACGAGGAAGTCTCGCATGTAAGGCTCGAGAAGCTTCATGTTCTCGTCAGTGCTACATAATGACAAACACACGACTTCTCTTTTTGTTTCTGGACACTGCGCCGAAAAGTGACCCGGCTTCTGGCACGTATAACACACGCGCGCTTGCCTCCTCTCGAACCGCTTTCTGCGTTCGGCTTCGGCTGCCGCCGTCTCCTTACGTTCGGTCGGACTGCTTTCACTCGCATCCGCACTACGCGTGTCCCCCCTTGCTCTCTTGGGTGTGAACTTCGGCCTCTCAGACTTGGAGCCAAATTCACCCTTTTGACCGTCCTTAGCTCCGCGAGCCCGACGCGTCACAAACTCCTCGGCTAGCTCGGCGGCTTTAGCCACTGTACTAACGTCTGGCCTATCCAAGACCCAGTACCGCACGTTCTCAGGTAACCGACTATAAAACTGTTCCAGCCCGAAACACTGCAGAATTTTCTCGTGGTCACCAAACGCTTTCTCTTCTTTGAGCCACTCCTGCATGTTTGACATAAGCCTGTAGGCAAACTCTGTATATGACTCATTTCTGCCTTTTTCATTTTCCCGAAACTTCCGACGGAACGCCTCCGCTGACAGCCTGTACTTTTTTAGCAGACTCGATTTCACTTGGTCGAAATCCTCTGCCTCCTCTCTCTTCAAGCGAGCGACTACGTCGGCCGCCTCGGCGGGTAACAAAGTGAGCAAGCGCTGTGGCCACGTTTCCCGAGAGAACCCCTGCTTCTCGCACGTTCGCTCAAAGTTAACCAGGAACAAACCAATGTCCTCTCCAAGCTTAAACGGCCGCATCAGGTCAGTCATTTTGAACGATACCCGTTCTCCTGCACCGTGTGCCTGACTTCCATTACGAGCGCGTTCCATCTCTACCTCGAGACGCTTCATTTCCAAAGCGTGTTGACGGTCGCGCTCTTCTTTCTCTTTTTGTTCTTTACGTTCTCGCTCCTCTTTCTCTTTTTGTTCTTTACGTTCGCGCTCGTCTTTCTCTTTTTGCTCTTTACGTTCGCGCTCGTTTTTCTCTTTTTCTTTTTGTTCCCTCTCCTCAATGGTCTCAAGGCATTCCGACAGCTCGTCATCCTCAGCCTCCAACTCAAGAATAGCCCTTAGCAGTTCTGGTTTTCTGAGTTTGTCTGAGACATCCAGACCCAACTCTCTTGCAAGCTCCAGCAATTTCGGTTTGCGCAACGACTTCAAATCCATGGCTGCTCCGAATGCTGCTTTCTCTACTGCCTACTATTGTCTTGCCGCAAACTAACCCGGCAGCAACGACAACCACAATTACCAGCTCTGTTTCTGACACTAACAAAAGCCTGGCAAAACTCAGAAGAAGAAAGTCCCGCACTCACCAAACCTCGCAGCCACGAATTCAGCGCAGTCGTTCCGCTGCAGGCAACCAGTCATCACACAGGGCTCGTTGCACTGCTCCCGGATGGTCGTTGAGCTGCTCAGCATACAGTTGACCGCATATCTTCGCTGCTGGCCTCCGTTGTCGGGATCTCACCGCTGGCAACCAGTTGTTGCATTTGGGTTGCAAGCCCCAAGGGTAGCGTTGGCCTGGCGGCCTGGGGCAAAGCTGGAAACATCCGAAGGTCCCGGCAAAGGAAGAGTCGACTGGCAACAGAACAACTAGTTTATTCTGGCATCGCAAAAGAGCAGCCGGTCAGGGCGACCACGTTACTCGAAGGAAGGAATCGAAGGCTCTCGTTGGCGTCCGGGGCAGCTCCCTTTATATACCCTCGGAGTCGAGGGCAAGAAGGAGCGGCTTGGGAAGAGTCATCCGATACGGCGACGCTTGAACATGTTCAGGCGTGACGTGCGCGTCCGCCTGGCCGGCGCCGGTCAGACCTCCTCGCCTCCCAGTTGCGGAGCTTCTCTCCCCGGCTGCCGCGCTTTGACAAGCGTGGGCACCAGCATGCACACACACACACACGCACGCACGACGACACGAGGCACTGAAACCTGCCTGGACGCGCTTGGCGGGAGACGATGCGGCCGCGATGAACGAAGCCGCGGCGTCCGTTGCATCCGCGCCGGCTATACCGCGCGTTGTAGGCGAGACGTAACAATATGTCTTTTTTTTCCTTGAGCAATTATCAGCCTACTATCCTAAAGTTCAGGTGAATGAACGCAGTAACTTGCATGCTATTAAGTGCATTGAGTGTCAGTGCCTATCGACTCCCAGACTTCGCGCTTTACTACCGTGGCCCAATGCCTGTTAGCCAGTTTCCGAATGCGGAAATTATGCGCGAGAAACCTATCGAGGCTAATTTAATATTTTTTAAGCTACTACGCGGATCCAGCAGTGACGCAGCTGGTCAATACACGCTGCTTCTGCAGTGCACAGGCTTGAAGCAGCCGCCGGTAACTGCGGCAGCTGCGGTAGGCGCTGGCAAGCGGAACCTGTTTTGCCTACCATGCGAAAGTCCCTGCTAACATCGGCGCCACCGCATCTTCGTGACGTCGCGGGGTGAAGGAGGTCCATAGGCGTATTCGTGTTTAGACGCGATCAAAAAACACGAAAGAATTTTCTGTCGTGCGACAGATTCTTCTGTTGTGCGACAGAGTGACCTGTCATCGCACGACAGCGACTTGTGACTTGGGGAATGTGTGGACCATGGCGTCGCCACATCTATAGGCCCTTAAAGCGCAACCATTATTCCCTTAGGGTCTAGACTGTTCATCGCAAGGACTAAATGGTGCATTTACTCCCATTTTAGTACTTTCCCGTTTAGACAGTACTATGCTTTCAGTATACGATCTGAAAGGCGCTGTCGGGTCTCGACCTCATATCCAGGCGCGCCAAGCTGGTGGAGAAAGTGCAGGCCGACGCACGCCTGCAGTATTCGTCGGTGGCGACCGATGCGGCCAGCTTCGAGAACCTCTGTTCCTCGAGCCGCTCATTCGCCCGCAATGCAACGTCCTCCACCTCAGCGGGCCTGCGCTGCGTCGTGCTTCACATTACCACGGTCAGTGCTGCGTTGTCTCCTGCATATATTATGCAGGGTGTCTCAGCTGAGTGGAGCCAGGCTTTAAGAAATTACGCAGTTTTAGCGCTCTGCTGCGAAAATCGGGAAACGCAGCTGGAGCTTAACACCAGTGTCATCTTTTTCGATATTGCCGAAACTTTTATCATTATCTCTTATCATTTTTAGCTACATGCATCACAGGCCATCATCATCCCGATTCGCTTACCCCATGCTTTGCTAGAACTGAGACATTTAAATCCTCCTTTTTCCCGCGTACCATGCCTTTTTCGCGAGGCCACTCTGCGCATGCGCGCCTCTTATCCTCCAGTCCACTCGTTGAAAATGAAATCGCCTGCTCCTATTAATCCGGAGCCCTCCACTACGGCACCTCTCTCTTCCTTTCTTCTTTCACTCCCTCCTTTACCCTTCCCTTACGCAGGTGTCCAACGATATATGAGACAGATACTGCGCCATTTCCTTTCCCCCCAAAAGCAATTATTATTATTATTATGCGCCTATTGCGCATGCGCAGTTCATGTTAGTGACAGGCGCATACGACAGATGGCGGTGGCTGTCAAGCACACGTCATTTAGCAGGCGCAGCTGGCTCTTCGTGCAACCATATGGCGCCTGCGTCTCGCACCTACGTTTATTTTCAACCAGTAGCAGACGAATACTCGCCACTCTTCATAGTGTGTGCCCCGCCGCGGTGGCTCAGTGCTTAGGGTGCTAGGCTACAGATCCGGAGTTCCCGGGTTCGAACCAGACCGCGGCGGCTGCGTTTCGATGGCGGAGAGAGAGAGAGAAAAAAAAAACTTTATTGTTGGAGAGGAAGTCGGGGCACGCCCCTGGGTCTCCGCGCGACCCCACTGCACTCAAGTGTTTATGTCCCTAAGGTCCATAACACTGGCAGCCCGGCCGCGAAACGCTAAGGCGCCCGTGTGCTGTGCGATGTCAGTGCCCGTTAAAGATCCCTAGGTGGTTGAAATTATTCCGGAGCCCTCCACTACGGCACTTCCTTCTTCTTTCTCTCCCTCCTTTATCCCATCCCTTATGGCGCGGTTCAGGTGCCCGCCGATATGTGAGACAGATACTGCGCCATTTCCTTTCTCCAAAAACCAAACCCAGAAGGTGCCACATCTTCTGGGATTGCTTTGTTCCGAAACATCAGCTGCACCATCCTACAGCTTTGTGGCCATGGCAAAGCATGATCTTCTTTGTTCTGCTGAGATGAGCTTCTAATGTCGTTGGCTGCGCACTGCAGTATAATTGACGGAATCGGTGCGCAGCATCCCATGCTGGTCCTGCGTCCTCTGCACGTTGAAGTGCTGAACGAGGATCCGCGCATCGGGCTCGTGTACAACTTCCTCACCAAGCGCCACGCTCGCGCCCTCCGGAAGATGGCGGAGCCATTGTTGTTCCGGGCCCTGGTCTTCAACGCCGTGAGGAGGCAGACCGTTTCACCAGTACGCACGAGCAAGGTACATATAGTCTAGACTTTCGGCTGAAAGTTGCAAGCTTTTAACCTACGCTTACAGAGCCGAACGCGATAACGTTGGAAGTAACTTTTTTTCAACTCCAAGAGCATGTTTAAAGGGACACAGAGGAGAGCTCTATCAATTTTTTTTTGTTAGCAAAATCTGATAGTTCGGCATTTCATGGCTTCGTTGCCGCTTGTCCGGGCGCGAAAGATGCACTTATTTCAAAGAAATTTGGATTCGAAGATGAAAAAGTTTTTCCCGCCGCTCTGATTCAAACTCGGGGAACTCTTATGACGCCACAGCAACTCTTATGACGTCTCAGAACGGAGTGACGTGACACGTGACGTAAACGCAGACTCCGTGATTTCTGACGGCTAGCGGTGCGGTGCGCAACCTCCCTTTGCCAGCCTCAGAGATTCACGACTTCCATGAAGTAAGGAAAATTCCTTCAAGGTTGCGCCTCTTGTCCTAGGAAGTCATCACGCTTGTACTTGCGAGATTGGCCTGTGACGGCGATACCTGTATTTTGGTTCTTGCTATTTTCTACATTACAAGAGCTTTGTTTTCAGTAAGAGTGGCGTTTTTGTGATCAGGAGCTGCTATTCTATCGATACAAGCCAAATTCAATTTCTCCTCAGTGTCCCTTTAAGGTACGCACGCATCGGTCTTGGAGCCTTGTTCTTTTTGAGAAGCGCTGCCTCGCCCCTCCCGTACTCCCGCAGCCACATCACGCACCCTGTCACATGACCCGACGCGCCAGTCACAGAGCAGTGGAAATTTTCCACACACTTTGAGTGCTGAGCAGCTGTCTCCCCGCCAACTCCTCGACTCTCGGTGTCTGATGTCGTACATAGCTTTCATTTCTCGACTGTGCTGTGGCGTCACAACCTCGGCCGACCAATCCTGAATTAATGCGACAACGCGCACGGCTTCACTTCCGAACGTCAGCTCTAACGCTGTCGCGTTAAATACTTGTGCTCAAGAAACGAACGAACGGCGGCTGTTTATTAGCAAGACGGTAGGTAAGTGGCGCATTGCCTGAAGTCGGGTTACGAATGATTCGCCACAAGCTCCGTTTCGATGAAGCTCTCACTGCTTACTCTTACCAGGAGAATTTGATCTTCTGTATATTTTACGTGACGTCGACGCGAAGCATACTGTAAATTATTTTTGTCTCCTGGAGACAGCCAGAAAACCTTGTCATTACCAGCGACATACAAGTTCTCAGAAGATCGTGGGAGTGGCATGCCAGGGTGAGCTAGTCGTCGAAATGACTTGACGCCACCCAGTATACAGCATGTCTCAACTAACACTTTACACAATTTTTAAATATAGGCTTTTTTAGTTAGAAGTGCGCTTTTTTCGGCATAGCATTGTCAGCGGTGTAGAACACTAGAAACAACTGAGACGAGCTAACTAGCAGGCTTGTTAATTAATATTGAATCGTTAACTTTTAACTTCTACCGTTAGGCTCCTTAATTATTGAGAGACATGTAGCCCACCGTAAGTTACGTCCATGCCAGTTTTTAGAATCTCGGAAACTCGGTTACCCTCGACGCTGTGGCCCAACAAAATTTGGTTCTTTCGACGAGTTACCCGCACTGGAGGGGTTGCTTTGCCTGCAGGCTTCTCGAAAGCACATGTATTCTGGCGCGATTTAGCGAAAATTTGTTGGGCCACAGCGTCGAGGGTAGCCGCGTTTTCTAAATTCTAAAAACTGATACAGATATTACTTGCAGTGGCTTACACGCCTCTCAATAATTAAGGAACCTGAAGATAATATTTATAATCTAACTATACAGTATTAGTTAACCATCCTGCTACTTAGCACGTCTTATTTGTATTCTGATGTGCTACACCCCTGACAATGCTATACCGAAAAAAAGCGCCCTTATAACTAAAAAAAAACTATTGTTAAAAATTGTGTAGTGGTTTACTACACCGCTGACAATGGTATACCGAAAAAAAGGCGCCCTTATAACTCAAAAACCTATTTTTAAAAAATTGCGAGTTCCCGGGATCGAACACGACCGCGGCGGCTGCGTTTTTACGGAGGCAAAACGCTAAGGCGCCCGTGTGATGTGCAATGCCAGCGCAGCCCCGCCGCGGTGGCTCAGTGGTTAGGGCGCTCGACTACTGATCCGGAGTTCCCGGGTTCGAACCCGACCGCGGCGGCTGCGTTTTTATGGAGGAAAAACGCTGAGGCGCCCGTGTGCTGTGCGATGTCAGTGCACGTTAAAGATCCCCAGGTGGTCGAAATTATTCCGGAGCCCTCCACTACGGCACCTATTCTTCCTTTCTTCTTTCACTCCCTCCTTTACCCCTTCCCTTACGGCGCGGTTCAGGTGTCCAACGATATATGAGACAGATACTGCGCCATTTCCTTTCCCCAAAAAACCAATTATTATTATTATTATGCCAGTGCACGTTAAAGATCCCCAGGTGGTCGAAATTATTCCAGAGCCCTCCACTACGGCACCTCTTTTTTCCTTTCTTCTTTCACTCCCTCCTTTATTCCTTTTCTTACGGTGCGGTTCAGGTGTCCAACGATATATGAGACAGACTGCGCCATTTCCTTTCCCCCCCGAAAAAAACAATTATTATTATTATTAAAAATTGTGTAGCGTTAGGTTAAACACCCTGTATACTCCAGGTGGTGAAAAGGGGAGAAAGGGTGGTAGAATAGAGTTTGGAAGGCTATATATATATATATATATATATATATATATATATATATATATATATATATATATATATATATATATATATATATATATATATATATATATATATATATATATGCTGTGCACCGACGGGACCGCGTGCTCCAATTCGCGTCCTATACTATTACATAACGTCGCATGCGGCATCGAACGACCACCCTGATGCGAGTGCTGTGTCCATCCACCCATACCGCGTGCAGGTGGCCTGGCTCCGCGACCACGAGGTGCCGCTAGTGGCGCAGCTGAGCTCCGCTGCCTCCGCGGTGACTGGCATGAGCTTCGAGAGCTCCGAGGAGCTGCAGGTGGTCAACTACGGCGTGGGCGGTCACTACTCGCCGCATGCCGACTACACGCGGCAGCACGAGCAGCCCTCCCAGGAGGAGATGCACTCGGGACAGCGGGCCGCCACCTGGCTCATGTACCTGTCGGACGTCCACAGGGGAGGAGGCACAGTCTTCCCCGATCTCGGACTGAAGGTTGTGCGCATGTGCACACGCGTTGCGCCATAGAACGCCTGAAAACGACGCGGGAAGCCTTTAGCGCAGGGTTTCAAACACGCAGCCAGCTAAGCCTAACGATTGCAGCCTTTGTTCAGGAAGCGCCTTGCCAGTCACAACTCGGTCTACTATCCATCCGTATCGCGTTGCTTCAGCGCTGTTCGCCATCCAGTTGATCACCTCGTCTTGCATAAAAGAATGGATGAAAATTTTATTAGGAAATCGAGAGGTAGCAGTCTCCTAACTTCGCACCAATCCCGGATGGTGAGTCATTGGATAACTTTAGAATAGGGAGACCCTGTCGGTTGGAGGGATAGGGGAATTGCGAAGCGCCATTGGCGCATGCACAGAACGCTAAACCAATGGGCGTTAGCGTTCTGCGCATGTGCACTAGCACCCCACTGGTCCCCCTAACCGATGAGGTCACTCTGTTCTAAAGCAATACTATTGTTTGACTTCCACCACGTCCGAGGTGGCGGCAGAATCGGTCGTGGCGACATGAGGGGTGTTCTTTTCCTTAGCTTTTCCCTCACCTTCGCTTTTCTGCGGCTACTGGACCGCAGGCGAATAAAAGGTTTGTCTATGCGACCCGCGTAGCGATATGAGACCCCTTCCAGCCTCTATTTATGTTTCCTTGGGTATGACAACAATCACCTTCAGCATACCGTGTTAGCGTTACCGGAGTACCGATGTCCCGAGCGCCACCAGTGCAGATGCGCAGTTCGCCTTATGTGCGCCAGATGGCTCCAGGTACCCGGAGCGCTTGAGAGAAAGGGGGAAAAGCAGGGGCTAGGAAAGTTTTCAGTTACCTGTACATAAGGAATGTGGACACAAAATGGAGAAAGAGAACTAGAAAATTGACAAAGCAACTGCCTGGACAGCAGCTGGGGCAAATCAACAATTATCGGTCAAGAAAAAGGTTAAACGGAGAGCTCTGTGGAAAACAGGGTTATGCTGACGAAACCGGCACTGTGACCATACAGAATATTTAAGCAGGAAATTGCCAAAGAAAATATCTACAATAATGGTAGGGGAAGTTAGCTCTTTGTTGTTCGAGGCGAGTGGGAGTTTTGCGGACTAATACATATAGAGTCAGGTACCGCGAGATAGACACGTCACGAGGAGTATGAGGAAACGGCTGAACACTTGTTGACACTTTTCTGTAAAGGGGTTCATCCTACAGTGTAAATGAGCGGGGCTGATTTATACAAAGCATTGGGGTTTAAGGACAATGAAGGAAAAATAGATTTTAAGCGGACACAGAAGTAACCAAGCGGATATTATCTGGTTGGTAGCTAAAATCAAGACAAGAGTGAAATTTCACGATTCATATGGCTAGGCGGCTTGAGCCACCGCCCGATTTAAAGGGTTCAACCTTATCCGTCCGTCCATCCATCCTGTGCGCACGCCTGCCGCCGTTATAAAAATGGTCTATAGACAGTCTTTAGACTTCGTATAGGCTCTATTGACTTCCTGTAGATTTTTCTTTTTGTCTATTCATAGTCTATAGGCTGTCTATAGACAAAAGTCTACTAAAAGTGTATGGCCATAATACTACAGATTGTCTATATACTGTCTATAGGATTTATATTGCCTATAGACTTTTCTCTGGTGTTTATCTATAGAGTCTAGAGACGTTAGAGACAGAAGTCTATGGACAGTTTATAGACTGTCCAAAGAAATTTTTTCAAGGGCGCATCGGGACCAATCAGCGCGAGCACAGGTCGGCGGACTCCCGGAACTCCGATATCGGCAAAAGTAACACGGTGCACAGTATGCTAAAGGTGTCTAATAAGGGCACGTGGTAATGCTGTGGCTGCTTACCCTCCTAAGTCAGGCTGTTTACATAACGCAGGTGGAGGCGAAAGAAGGACGCGCACTGTTCTGGCTCAACCTGCTGCCGAACCCGGCCAACGGAGGGCGCTTTCAGCACAACCCCGCCAACAGAACGCGGAGCGTGGGCAACAACCGCACCACGCACGGAGCGTGCCCCGTTCTCGTGGGCTCCAAGTGGATCGCCACGAAGTGGCTCCACGAGTTGGGGCAGTCCCGCATGCCCTACGACTGGCCCGCATCCGTTCGCTAGCCAATTACACTCGCACATGCGCACTGCTCGTCTGGCTCGTTTCTTCTTCATGCGCGATCATGCCCCCCACACGGCTGACACAATGTGAGCCTTATCCCTGCCCCGTCTAGGTTTGGGACTGGGAGCGATGGGGAACTTGCGCTGAAGTTTGCGGTGCCGATTGCAGCGCCATAACACACTGCCCAGCGAGAAGAGCAAGCAGCTTTGGGTACTGGATGGATGGATGGATGGATGGATGGATGGATGGATGGATGGATGGATGGATGGATGGATGGATGGATGGATGGATGGATGGATGGATGGATGGATGGATGGATGGATGGATGGATGGATGGATGGATGGATGGATGGATGGATGGATGGACGGACGGACGGACGGACGGACGGACGGACGGACGGACGGACGGACGGACGGACGGACGGACGGACGGATGGATGGATGGATGGATGGATGGATGGATGGATGGATGGATGGATGGATGGATGGATGGATGGATGGATGGATGGATGGATGGATGGATGGATGGATGGATGGATGGATGGATGGATGGATGGATGGATGGATGGATGGATGGATGGATGGATGGATGGATGGATGGATGGATGGATGGATGGATGGATGGATGGATGGATGGATGGATGGATGGATGGATGGATGGATGGATGGATGGATGGATGGATGGATGGATGGATGGATGGATGGATGGATGGATGGATGGATGGATGGATGGATGGATGGATGGATGGATGGATGGATGGATGGATGGATGGATGGATGGATGGATGGATGGATGGATGGATGGATGGATGGATGGATGGATGGATGGATGGATGGATGGATGGATGGATGGATGGATGGATGGATGGATGGATGGATGGATGGATGGATGGATGGATGGATGGATGGATGGATGGATGGATGGATGGATGGATGGATGGATGGATGGATGGATGGATGGATGGATGGATGGATGGATGGATGGATGGATGGATGGATACGGCTGAACCCTTTAAATCGGGCGGTGGCTCAAGCCACCTAGCCGTGTCTTGTGAAATTTTACTCTTCTCTAGATTTTAGCCACCAATCAGATAACCTTCGCTTGGTTACTTCTACCCGCTTAAAATCTGCTTTCCCTTCACTGTCCTTAAACCCCAATGCCTTGGATAAATCAGCCCCGCTGCTTTCCACTGTAGAGTGAAGCCCTTTGCAGGAAACTATCAAGTGTTCAGCCGTTTCCTCCTCCTCTTCGCACGCAACGCACAACGTGTTTATCTCGTGGTACCTGGCCCTATATGTCTTAGTCCGCAAAACTACAGTGCTGGCCTCAAACAACAAAGAGCTTCCCCAACAATTATCATAGATATTTTCTTTGGCAATTTCCTGTTTTAAGGTCCGGTATGTTCCAAGTGCCGATTTCGTCAACATCTTTGTTTTCCACAGAGCTCTCTCTGTTCCTTTAACCTTTTTCTTAACCAATAATTGCTGATTTGTCCCCTTACGGCTGTCCAGATATTTTCTTGTCAATTTTCTAGTTCGCTTTCTTCATTTCGTGTCAACATTCCTTATGTACAGGTATCTGAAAACTTTCCTAGCCCACTGCTTTTCCCCCATTTTTCTCAATCGTTCCTCAAATGCTATCTTACTGCTAGCCTCTCTGCTCTTGAAAGACGCCCATCCCATAGCCCATCCCATATCACCCTGTGCCCCTGATTCGGTGTATTGCCATGTGCTCCCAAAGCTAACCTCCCTACTCCCCGTTGTTTAATTTCTAACCTTGATTGAAGTACTATTAGTACTTTTCCGCGCCACCTTCAGGCGCTTATTGGCGTGAGCCTCCGCGCTCTGTCGAAGGCGCACGTGCCGTGCGTCAGCTATCTGGGCCACGCCGAGAGAAGCTAGGCAATGAATGCTGTCAGCCAAACGCGGGTATCTAATCGCGCAGAATGTGTTCTCGCGTTTGCAGCGGCCCAAGCGGCTGACGAAAGCAGTTTTGAGTCACCGAATGGAACAATTGCAGTGCCACCTTGGCAGCGCAGCTTCCCCATATACTATGCAAGGGCTAGACCGAGTAATCTGAAAGGGTTTCCTGCACACTGCCTTGTCGCGCATGCATGACCTCGATTTACGCGGTAAGCCACTTGATCACAAGCATCGGAGCCGCTAAAAAATGGGAGAGGACACAAGCTTTCGCTTTTTGCGCAGCACTGTTACATTATGTTTTCATATGTACATTTTGACACAGTACAATGTTCTGGATAATGTTGCTTGTTCTTGTACAACTGTTGTTGTGGAGAGCGACTGCTGACGCACCACTGTGTGTGACGGTGCCCTCCGAGGCCAGGGCCAAGTCAGGAGGATGTGTTCCCTCCTTTTGCCCTGCCTCAAGGGCAAGAACTATGTATTACCTTAAAAAAAAAAAAAAAGCTCCGATTTAATGGTATGACGCTATGCGTAACGGGTTAATTCGCATATATATTCACAAGATATCTCTCTACTCTACCTACATTCATAGGTCCCTGGGAGTTCTCATACCCCTCCTGGCGCAGTGGTGCCGCAGTTAAGCAATGCGCCACTACCCTGCGATATAGCAGGTGCTCCCAGCGGTGGGCTTTGTGCGGCCTAAATTGTCTAAGGTCACGTGACCTTGCGGCGTGACTCCGGTAACGCCGTTACCCGCTTTTATGGTGAACAGCGCGCCTTTATTATCGCGTTACAGTATGCTAGTTGAACTTCGACAATAACTGTTATTGCATATTTAGGGCTAACATGAATTTTTATGAAGCACTCGAGGATGCATGCATTACGCCTAGGGATTGTGGGAGTTTCGGAGTGCCGTATCCTTGTCTGTCCGGCGAGGCGCGCCTTGGAGACGCAGGAAAGCGGACGCTTTCCTCCTTCCTCACGGGCGAGTAGCCAGGTTAGCTCGAGAGCGCTGCGCCGCCTCCTTCCCCAAATCCGTCGCAAGCGCGCACCGCCAGGCGCCGCCGAAGCGGTCGCTGATTGGCCAAAAGTGACAACGGGCAAGTGTGCCGAGATCGGCGGATAACGGCCGTGGCCGGAGAGCGACTTCAGCGAGCCTTGACATGACAGGACGCCAAGGAATTACCTCCCTTCTTTCCTCTTTGTTGTCGCCTTCTTGCCCCGTCAGCCGCACGACCAAACCAGACTGCAAGGGTCGCAGATCAAGCAGCCAGCCACTTTGGGGCAGCCCAATAAACGTTTGGCCCAGGGCAAAGCGTCCTGTTCCGTGTTGTGTTATTTCGCATTTCCGCTGCGCCGCCGTGAGAACGGTCGCGCGTGGTGTGCGATACCGGGAGCTCGGAGTTCACGGCCTAGACCTCAAAGAAGGCCCGACGTCCTAGTAAGAGCCCCCACGATAAAACGAACAGTTTGGATCGGCGAGGTGTCTAGGTGAACAGCACTGAGTGACAAGGCTAACCAAAGCAAAAGGTAGAACCTTACCCACCTATACGTGGAGGAGTAACCAGTCACCGCCTCAAACTGCTCTCGCAGTTCAGACTGATGGTGGCATAGCTTTCATATGGATGCGCTGAAGACACCAAAGAATAAAAGAACGTCTTGCTGGGCAAGTTGGTAACTGTACATCTTTTTGGTTACAGGCGCGAAAACAGACACAACACAAGGCGCTCCGTGCCGTCTTTCTACCTTGTGTTGTGTCTGTTTTCGCGCCTGTAACCAAAAAGATGTACACCAAAGAAACACAGACGACCTTGTTACGTGCAGAGTTCGGACGATTTACGCCATATCGTTGGCGAAGTGGGAGCATATCTGAGGCCGGCATCGCCGCTAGCTTGTGGGGAAGCTCGAAAAGCGAACTATGCGGCCAGGCCTCATCGTTGTCACTCCGGTGCACGGACAACATGCATGGCGGTTTTCACGAAACCGACACATCGCTGTTTCGGCACTGCGAGCTATAGTCGGATACAACTTAAAATTTAGTGGCGTTTTAACCCCCTTCCAGCCAATGGCCGCAGCCAGTTCTCGTGACTCTGCAAGTGTGACAAAGCAGGGAGTGGTAGATGACAGGGGATAACCCGTTCCCTCTACGGTCTGGGAGAGTAAGGGCCTTCTCTCCATTGTGGTTCCACTCCCTCCATTGTCACGCTAGCAGGGCCATCTTGTGTTCATCTGTATTGGCGCTCATTCATTATGCATCACGAGAATCGGCCGACGCCATTGGTTGGAAGGGGGTTCTTTGATGGGGAAGAGCCTCTGTGTTCTCGAGTTGTATCTGACTACAGTCAAATAAATTTGGCGCGCGTCGTATGTAGCGCCTTGCAAGCAACTATAGGACAAAAATTCGCCAGAAACACTTTCATTGGAAACTGTTAGGGGGGGCGGATGTTGAGAACTGAATAGTATTGAATGAATAGAACTGACATCATTGTGACGTTATATTCATACATAAGGCCACTGCTTACGAACAGTTAAGGATTTAGTATATTCCAAAGCACTTGTCGACCATCAACCGTTCCGCTTTCACGCCACTTGCTTTCAAACGCCAGAAAAGAGATTCCTTCCTTATCTCGTTTATTATTTTACACCCTCGAGAAACCAGGCTGTTTGTCATACGCGAGGCTGCCACCATCGACGAATAAGCACGAGTTCATCGCGCAATTTTAAAACTGCGATTTCACCCATGCTGACCCCAGAAGCAGTCCTATAGTGCTGCCCTGCTCAAAACAAATGAAGCGCCCCCTCTTGGTTGTGGAAATCGTCAATATGCGGTATATTGTCACGAAGTGGTGACTGCAATCCGGGGAGCAGAACGACAGTGAAAATAACGTTTAAACAAGACTCTTCATTTGGGCTGACTTGCGCCCACAATGGACTGAATCTCAGCGGCGGCCTAGCAACAAGCGTGCTCGGCTGTCGTCAAACAGTATGCCCGCCGCTGTCGGCCGTGCTCAATTTAAAGCTGATAGCGAACTTTAGAGATAAAGCCTGCAAAGTTACTGGAACATTCTGGAGCAACGTAGAATCAGTCTGCCTGGATGTGATAAATCTGGTCGCGTCTTGCACCGCAAACAAAGCGATAAAGCGGCGTGCCTGCAGCTTTGAAGAATGAACAAACACTGCAAAGACTCGCGGCGATATTTACAAAGACCACTATTCAATACAATTGTTGGACTGAGGACCCTTTAAATGGACTATGCAACGAATAAAAAGTCACTTGTAAATGTTTTCAATGCTTAGAAATGATGCTAAGAAGCATTCACACCAAGTATGAGTCTTCAGAACTGAGCCGGCAATTTATTATGAACTTTTAAAAACCGTGTTTTTCAAAATTCGCGGGCCGATTGGTGTGCTCGTAGCGACCGATTCTGGAACTAAAATCGTAGAACAAAGACGTCACTGTACCATGACGTCACCAGGCCACCACACGCTCTCATTCGCTGGAGCCACGACGTCACGGGCACACTTCCGGTAGCCGTGAAAATCGTCTGCTCGTGCCGCCGCACGGCCCTCTCGGGCAAGCGCGAGCCAGGGCATTGCCTTCGCGCATATGGTTTCAATTTTCTTCTGCCGCCTCCTTCTGTCGGGAGTTCCGGAGCCACTCGCATGGCTCTTCGTGCGCACGCATAGGGCTCGATGCCCATCGCGGCCGTAAAAGCGAGTAGTCGTGTCTCGAGGTCCGGGTTTATTACTGCTAATTACCACAGGTGACAAGCAAAGAAACCCGACGCGCGCCGCAATCCAGGAAGGCGAAGAGACCAAAGAGATGCCGCCACGCCGCCGACGCTGCTGCTGGGGTACTAGGAGCGGCAACCGGAAGTCGAAAAATAAACGTCAGCGGATGACGTATTCATAGGCGGGGCGCAGTCCCAGAGCTGTTCTCTTTATTTTTTTCTGGTGCTCCTCGTGTACGAGTTGAGGGGGGAGAGGAGGAGCATAATTTTTAATTGTCTATATCTTCAATGTTATTGATGCTAGCTCAAAAATTCTTGCACTGGGGTGACAAGCGATAGAATGCCTATCTCTCGTCTGCTTTACGTAATCTCAATTAATTTATTGCATAGTCCCTTTAAGAGTCCCATGCGAAATTTTGCAAGCGGCTTTCCCGCATATCATGATTGACCCAAATGATACGACTGAGATACAGCTCACGAACGAAGCAGTAGATGTCCTAGAAAGGAAGCCCAACAGCCAGTTGCGTCGACCAATTTTTCACGTCACCTCTAATGATCTGATTAAGGCATGGTTAATCCCATTGTTTCATCGCAATCGAAATGCGGTCGCAGCAGCTGGGATTGAACCCGGGTCCTCCAGCTCAACAGCCGAGCGCCCTAACTACTGAGCCACCAAGCATGGCGGGGCGCAAGGAAATAAAAAGACCAGGGTAATAATAACAATTTTTATTAACAGAAAAAAAAATACCTAGAGTGGAGAACAAAATATCTGCTCATGATACATCAACGGGCACAAAACAGAACAGTTTTTTTCTTTTCCTACAGCAGTATTTACAGCAATAAAAACCACCTAGCAAAAAAAAAAAAACATAGACACACTGATGAACAGTTTCAAGACTTGCAAAGAAAAATAACACTCAACCATTATAATTTCTCCGTAACAGTCTCTGCATTGAGGAACATGAAAACAAGGGTGCTACCCTTGTACTGCCTAAATGATTCAAGGAATGGAACGTGTATGCATCACACAATGTTATAAACCTCAAACTTAAGCTACAAAAAGAGAGGCCTTCACTGAATGTTGTTCACTGACCCCAAACTTTTCGCTAAGCAGTGCAAGCTTTACACCACAAGGTTTATTTTGGGACTACCATTAGTCAGGTGCTATAATTAGCACATCACAGAACGAAAGCACAAAACAAAACAGTAACAAAAAAAACATAAAATGCGACCCTCTATAATCTCTAAGCATTGGATGGAAACAAAAAAAAAAGGTTGTGAATGGCTGATTACTACACCACATAAGATATATTTATACTAACTGGATAAAACAATGTCTCAAGGATCAACCTTGAGCTTAGTAATACCAAATATAAGTAGCGCCGACAGGAAAACAGCAAGACCAAAGAGCAGTAGTGGTGACAGGAGCCGATGCAGTCGATGCAAGGCTGCTTTGATGATCCACAAGGTAATGTGTATGTGAGCTAGCGCTACTCAACAAAACTGTGACATGATTTGTAAGGAAACCAAGTGCGTGCCTCAACAGCACTGGAGCATTAATATACATATGCACAGCAGAACCCCGCCATAGTAAACTCAGATACAGTAAAGTGAAACCACAGTCCCATTTCGCCTTACATGACTGCACATTTTTTTTAATTCATAGTAAACATTTTTCTTAAAGAAACAGCTAGTAAAGCACATCTGGCCGGGCGATGTACTTCTCACGGAATGATGACATCGTGGAACGTGAGAAGTCTAGGTTCGCTAGGTCAACAGTCGGAGGCAAATGGATACCAAAAATGATAAGGCGGCACCGTTTTTTTTTGTTTACATGGCTTCACCAGCAAGCTTCAACGTTGCGAGGAGAAACCAAATTTTAGATGGCCTCGGGGCTGTGTGGCAAGGCGCGTGGTGCGCAAGGAAAAAAAAAAAGAGAAGCTAGCTATGAACGTAGAAAGAAGGCAGCATGGGTCGCCCAGAAAAGAATGCAGTAAAAAGCAGTGAGGTGTAGGAGAAGGAAAAAAAAGAGCACACATTCGCAGCACAAGAGTGCGAAGCACGGGGAAGCGTGGGTGGTTTAGCTGCACTTAATAACTGTGTCACGCGCGTTTCTTAACTATTGCCTCTTAAATGACTCTGAGGCTGCCGAAAACATCGTGTTCACGCAAAAAACATTGGCTTTCATGTGGCATCAAACTCATGTCGTATTTGTAGACGTGTTGTATTCGTGCAAATGCAGTCCCTTCACAAGACTTGAACGAAAACGGGATAGAATGCGATAACTGAAAATAATTATCACATAAACTCGACGATAAGAGCAGGATGGAAGGTACCTATTTTGGGGTGTTTCTTTTATAAGCCAACACTTAGCGTTTAGTTTGTAGCCAATTAATTACAAGCCATATTCCTCTGAGCCATGCAGTCCTCATCGACTGAGACCCTGATATAGTAAAGATTTTTGTTGGTCCAAGTAACTTTACTATAGAGGGGTTCTACTGTACTAAAAAAACAATACTGCAGAAAATTCACCGTTAACACAGCAGCCGCTATTCGCAGCATTCAGCACAATAGTCTTTTGGTTAACTTATTGCAAACACTGATCACTGAAATCTCCCTGAAGTTAGGCTTGCGACTCTGAAAAAAAAAAATGTATAAAATGGCATAAATGCCGCACATTATTTTAATCCCCCTGGGAAACATTAGGGTCCGAAAAAGTCCAGCCCTTCGGACCCTACAAGACCAGTCCCGTGCTTTCAGCACCATCTGCCCATTAATTAATCAAGCCAAAAGATGGTTAAGAATCGAAATTAAATTAAAAAAAAAGGAGAAGACGGAAAGGCATATCACAGAATGAACAAGACAGACCTCAGACACACAGACTACGATTTGTTCGCAAACTTCGTTCAATGGCTTGTGGCAATGTTTCAAACGACGACGATGAGACAAGGTCTTGGCCAACAGCAGGGCAGGAGACAAAGTGGACAAGGAGGATGACGGTATGAGTCTTTGGTGCCATTCACCCGACCCACAATGGTTGGCTTGGAAGGGGTGAAGGTGTGACTGTGAGTGAAAACCTGTGTGGGACAAACCAAGAGAAACAAGATCGTCAAAACTGACGAGTAAACCAGTTGTGGTTAAAACTTGTCAGCAAGCGACATACTTCCGCAAAGCATTGTGAGCGCTACTCAGTATAGGCTTATACATGGGTGGCTACAGTGGGAGTTGCCGCTTTACCAGCTATCAACAAACCAATTCATAAAATTCACTCTTCTTGAACAGACAACCGGTCCAGCTGCATGGCACGCTGCCGCGCGTGCACTGTTTTGCAGCAATGTGACATATTCAAGGCATTTTATAGGCACTCTGTTTAAGGGAGGAAGAGGGTCTTAGAAAAAAAATTTTATTAATGAAGTCACAATTATGAAACCTTCAGGGAACATGTATTTTTGCGTGCTGATTCCAAATATTGAATTTAACTTCATGTGCAACAATTTCTTGAGCACTTATGCAGTATGTTGCATAACATTTTGTGCAAAGCTTTCAATAAATCCTGCTGCAGGGAACTTGCTAGAATGCATGCCATTGGTTGCTCTTGACATTAAGCTATGCAATAAAGCTAAAATTATTATCCTGCCTGCCATAGAAGTTGAGTTAGAGAATTTTGAAGTTCTCACTTCAGAAACAGGAAGACAAATTTTTCTTCCCATTTGTGAAGTACGAAGTTCAAAACCCTGTAACTCAACTTCTGTGATAGGCAGGATAACAATTTTACCCTTATTGCATAGCTTGTTGTCAAGACAAGTGGACGGCATACATTATAGAAAATTCCCTGCCGCAAAATTTCATTAAAGCTCTCCACAAAAAGTTACACAACATATTGCATCAAGTCCACAAGGACTTGTTGTACATTAAATTAAATTCCATATTTGGAATCAGCATGCAAAAATACATGTTCCCTGAAGATTTCATAATTGTGAGTTCATTAATAAAAAATTTTTTTCTAAGACCAGCTTCCCCCCTTAATGGCTTCAGCATGGCAACTACGACAAAGCAATTTTCGAGAACATGCCACTCTTGCGTATGCAAAGAAGAAAGCCAGACTACGTTGCTGTTCTAGTATACAGCACGATCGACACAACACCGGCATTATTTAACAAAAATTGATTACCTTTTTGTTTTTTGCTAAATATATGATTTTGGTGTTCTACCAACATGACAAGCTGTGCCTCACATTTGTGTCATGGGCGAGTCGCCAAGTCGGTCCACACAGAGTTCAGATAAAGACAGAGAAGCTTTGCTCCTTTAAAAAGAAAGGTTGCTGCACATGGCTTCTCAGACTTTTTGTACTTTTTGGCTTTAGCCTCTCAGCCACCCTATAACTGTGAGAGCTATCTAGGCTTGAGCATCTTACAGCACAATGCCCAGGGCAAGTGTCCATCGATTAGTATAGTTCACTGGGCCAACTGATGACTCCATTCACATAGGCTCCTCTAAATTCAAACGACATATGTCTGAAGGTCCAAGCAAGTATACTTTATGGCAAACAGTGAAAAAACTCAGGACCAGTGCAGACTAAAACTAATCTTTAAATAACACAGAAAGCATATAAAAGCAGATTCAAAATGCACACATGCGCAGAAAGGGCAAAAGGCCACAGTAGCCATCAATAAAAAAAAATGCCAGTATTGAAGCGAAAAGCTCCACTACCCTAGTCAACACTGCGCGAGCTGGCGTATGTCGGAGGCAGGAGCGTATGTCAGAGCACAAGTGACATCACGCATGGCGCAGGTGGCCCCCGCCGACTCTCTCGCTAGTGACTACTGCGTATGCGCCACTAGTAGCACTGAGGCACAGTGTTCCCCCCTCTCTTTCTTCTTTCTCCCTCCCTCCTTTATCCCTTCCTTTATGGCATGGTGGTTCGGGTGTCCACCCAGATATGTGAGACAGTTACTGTGCCATTTCCTTTCCTCAAAAACCAAACAAAACAAGTGAGCCAACAGCGTTCATAGAGTTCTTTGTTCATAGAGTTCTTTAGTGTTGACAACTTTGCAAGGAATGCTCATTTTCATGGAAGGAAAGGCGCAAACCGGCTCCGTGGCTCAGTGGAGACCTCAATCTCACTCCCATATACGTGGCTGGGTGTTCAACTGCAAAAGCCTGCTTTGATTGCGTTCTGTTCCGCACATTGGACTGCAAAAGCCTGCTTTGATTGCGTTCTGTTCCCCACACTGGATAGGCAGCGCTAATGCATTCTGGCCACATCTCGCTCTCTCACCACCGCCACATGTACCAAAACACGAATGAGGCGTCCGCATATCCAGGGAGCCAGTTATGTGCCCTTCCTTTCCTCAAAGCCGTCGCCGTCTAGAACACTGTCAACGCCAACGCCAACGAACACAGTGAATGCCGACATCTTTCGCTTTGTATATCCTGGATTAGCTGAGCTAATCTACATTAATTGTTTTTGCGCAGTTTGCCTCAATGTGTGCTGTTTCACCATACCATCCAAAGAACTACTTTTCTTCAGTCCAAGCCTGGAGTCTGGACAAGTACAGCTGGAGTCTGGACAAGTACAGCTCAGCCCGAGTAAATGTGACCTTGCAAAAGCCGAAGTCTGGACAAGTACAGCTCAGCCCGAGTAAATGTGACCTTGCAAAAGCCGAAGTCTGGACAAGTACAGCTCAGCTCGAGTAAATGTGACCTTGCCTTGAGCCCATAAAGCCCAGCTTTACTTGGAGCAACATAAACCTCAACAAATAATATGCTCATGTGATTGCTCAGTTCTATCAACGACATCACACATTCACACTCTTCCAGAGATGTCCAACACCCACCTGGCGACTAGACGGATACTGGCGATGGATGAGGAGGGTAAGGAGAAGACTGCCCCCCCCCCCCCCCCCTCTTCCTCACTTGCTAGGCTTGGTGGTGGTCTTGCTGGGTTCCTCAATTTCGATCTCGACAGCTGCTATGGGCTCCCGCCAGTAGGTGAATGAACTGAACTCCTCGCACGCCGAGAACGACTGCGCCCCGCAAAAGCCCTGCTCTGGATTGTTGTGAAGGGGCGGGAACACGTGGTCGACAACATCGCTCAGGCAGTGGTACCTGCGTAACAATTTACATTTGGAGCACCATGTACTCAGCAGTAGAGAAGACAAGAAGAGTAAGGAAATGAGAGGCCGGTTATGATACACATGTGGAAGAAGCCAACAGTCATTTCAATCAAAGACAGCATACGGGCATGATTTCTTTTTGTGGTAGTGTTAATCAAAATAGGGAAATTAATTGCATAACCATTCCTTAGATGGAAGATAATAGAAACCAGAAGAAAGGACAACCATGTGCTGCCTGTGGGATTCGAACCCATGACCTCCGTGTGTCCTGCGGCAACCCGCACCACTTCAGTTTCAACATGCCTTTCTCAATGATAATTTGATTTTAATGGCCCAAAGCTTGGCCAAAAGTGTGCCACGACACAACTGTTTCGTTCTGCACAAAGTTGATTCATTTTCTCAAACATTTAACTCCCCAGAAACCGCGGTCTAGGCCAGGGGCAAGCATTCACCCAACATGTCTATCTCAGCTGGAAGCGACACAATTACAATTCCTGGTTTGTTGCACACTCTGTACCAAGAGGACAAAACACAACAATACAGCTTCGACAGCATCATAAACAGCCATTAGGCTCAATCATAAATGGATAATTGGTGATCCATTACACTCAGCGCAACTCTAGCGAATTTTTATTATTTGTAAATATTGGTTCTACGGCTCTCCCTGGCTGCGGCAATGTTCGTCCAGCCGCAGAAAACATGTTCATCGCTGAGAAACTGTCTTGATCTCACCAAATTTTTCTTGTAACGGTTGCCCAGAGCTGGCGATACACGCATTTCATTATCTGGCCTTTTCTAGTCACGATTTTCAGTGAAACGAGCGTCTTTGTCAAAAGAACACAGCAATCCATCGATACAGGCGAACTTTAATTTGTACTCGGTGTTCTTTCCAGGTAGCAGAGTGCAGCCCAAGAAAAACGAAGCCGAAGCCAGGAGATTTGCGGAAACAGGATGGCTATAGCTGGTGCAAGACACTAAATTGGAGGTCAGCAGAGACGCTTTTGTTCTCGTTGACAAATGCGATAAATTATTGGTTGCGGTAGAAATGATGAACTCAACACAAGAAAAAAAAAGGGGGGGGGGGGATGAAAGTGCACATGGAAAAGCCACGGGCTTCCCAAGGCAGCACACTACTTACGAGGAGAGAAAATTCTGCATCAGCTCCAGCTTCAGCTCCCCTTTGGGGTTGATGGTGAAGATGCGCGAGACAGGGATGCCCACTGCACGGTATGCCAGCGTGTCCTGTAATCAAAGAGCGAACAAAAATTAGAGTGACAAACACACTGCATTCCCGCAAATTCGCTAAGTAAAGATCGGCAATATGAGGCAACCACATCAGGCTCTGTCTTTTATGGCTTTCACGATTTCGATGCACTCTTTTTTTAAAAGGAAAAAAAATAGAATTTACGTACTCTAGTATAAAATATAAATTTGCTCATGGGACGGCAACGTTTTTCTGGACTAGAAACTATATTCTTAAGGCACAACGGCTCAAAAAAAAATTGTCAGGGGCCGGTGACTTGGTCTTGCAAAAAGAATACTTAAAATGCTTAGGAATTCATTTTATAATCCCTTTAAGCACTGCCACAGAGCAATGAATATTTTTTTTTACAGACAGCTTTAGCTGCACTGTTTGCTTCTAGAAGGGGCGTAACACCTGGAGACTTACATTGATCTTATTGCCAAAGCCAGCATAAAATGGGTTCCCAGCGACGTTGAACAGTGCCTGGATGTCCCTGAGACAGCTGATCTTGAATTCCTCCGGTTTCTTCTCGATAACCTCCCTGAAACCGTGAAAATGCAAAAAGACAGGTGTAGACACTGGCGCAATGCAGACGTCACCAGAAAAATGTAGATATCACTGAAAGCAAGCAAAAGGTTGTGCGCACCATACGCTACACAATGTAGCATGTACAGAATTTTTACCTTAAATAATATAGTCACAGGCAATTTTTGTGACAAGAGTCAAGTACACGATGTACTCAAGAGAGGAAAGGAAGCAATTTGGGACATCTGAGCCCATCTCCTGTATTTCAGATCCCCTTTGTGCAATTCCTTCTGGGCCTTTAAGCCCAAATTAATTGATAATGGCGATTACGACTGAAATCATTGTTTACGATTACAACTGTTGCATGATCAAGATATCAAGGCCAGAAAAGCAATGCCAGTGACATTAACATCACTGTCTAAAAGAACAGGACAACCTATGCATGGAAGCCAAGTTTGAAAAAATGAGCACAGTGCAAGCTATTGCAGCAAATGTCGATGGTGAAAAATGGCCATACATCATGATGATGATGAGTATGGTGGTGGCTATACAAAGTTCTGTAACTTATTAACAGAATGTTCTGTGTTCCATCCCATGCCTTTCATGGCCTCATACTCTCATTTGTTTTCTCCGTGTGAACCTTGCACCAGCCAATTGCGCATCTGTAGACCATTTTGGAAAAGAGTCGAACGGCTCACCGTTCTTAGAGCTGCATTTGATTCTAAAACTACACACGAGTCCTCAGCGCAGCTAAACTTCGCATTCTGAATTTTATCTTTTTCTTCACTGAAGTTTCTGTATAACAACTGAACGAGAAAAGAATCTCGCCACTACTTCTCCATAGGTGTAGTGCCAGAAGGTAGCAGGTAGCATCAAACCACCCGTTCCTTTTCTATCTACGAGCAGCTCTCCCCACTGTTTCTCACAATTGCAATAAGAAAGAGGTTTTAGACTTTTGAGTTCCCCTCAGTGCAGAGACGCGACTGATTTTGCACCCCCAATTCTTCCACGAGTGCACCAAGCCTCAGGGCTGCATGGATAACACAACCGCAGATGACACATTCTAGAGGGGTTGCTTTCCCCGTGCTTACATGCCCCTCATGGCCCAAGAATATCTGGACAGCACTAACTGGCCAGACATTTAACCTGGAGAAAGCCTCTTATACAGCTCATCGTCTTCCTCAATATCATCGGCCAGAAGAGCAAGGTTCCAGGATAGTTGGTTATGCACTGTACTTTGAAACAGCGCGAAGAAACGCGGACAACACGAAGAAACGACACACACGAGCGCTGACTCACAACTTGTGCGGACCACATGAACAAACGACACACACGAGCGCTGACTCACAACTTGTTGTGAGTCAGCGCTCATGTGTGTCGTTTCTTCGTGTTGTCCACGTTTCTTCGCACTGTTTCCAAGTACAATCATCGGGCAAGTGGAGTCCGCTGTGAGACTCCAAGTTTCCTCTCAAAGACTTCCATTTACTGCTGTTTTAAGCCAGTTAAAACAGTTTGTTCCAGGAAATTTCTTAATCTTGTTATTCCACTGCACTTGTTCATGTGCTGTCACCACACTGTCGCCCCCTACATACAGCTGCTATTGGATAAATAGTTTCGCCACACAAACTCCGACCAGTGGCAGAGAGAAGGGCGACAGCAAAGGGAGACCCACTTGTGGAAGGCGTTGATGAGAGAGGTAGGCGACAGCAGCAGAGGTCCGTCGGGCAGCCACAGGTCGCCCTGTCTCACGCTACGCAGGTACTCGCGCGTCAGGTGCGCCTGGCCGATGGCGCGTGCCGACAGGTAGAGGAAGTGGTAGCCGTTGGCATGGATCTTGGTGAACAGCTTGGCCACCCCGGACTGGGCCCAGTCCCTCCCAAGGATGGGCATGATGTGGCCCAGCACATCCGACCTGCCACAAGGGGGAGGAAGGCTTTGCATTCAGTTCCACGTGCCCAGCAGGTTTTTTCCAAATGGTCTTTTAACATGAAGAAACACTGCTCTTGCACATCGAGCTGGTTAAGAAAAACCACTTGCAACACGAGTGTAGCTAAAAGTGGATATTACAAAACCTGCTTGACACACTGCTGCCATACCATGAACTGTTACTGTCCCCTCCAGCTGCCAACTTTGCACACTTATAACATGTATGCTAACTTATAATGCACAACGTTAGTGTGAGCCCACGGGTGCACCCATCTTGTACTGCTACAATCAGAAGCTCTGCCAATATTATGCCAAGCATATGGTGTAGTGGACAACATGAAAACAATGAAACCGACCTATGCACTAGTTTTACTCATGTGCAATGAGCAACGCCAGGAGCGGTAACACTAAAGTTTCTGATTTAGCACCACTGCAAATATGAAACAACTGCGCCCGCTCACCAAAGACTAATGTACTGGCAACAACAGATGCATGTAAAACATTAAATTGTCACTGCGGCGATTACTGCTTGCATCTGCATGAAAGCACCTGGCTCACTCAATGAACAAAGCCAGCTGGCAGTCAAATCACCTGTCTTTACAAGCTAAAGTATGAAGAACTGATATTTTACCCTAAGCCACCTTGCCACAAAGACACAAGCATCACATCCAGTTATGACTCTGTGCTTGAGCTATATGTTGGAATAGTTTTCGAGAAGGTTGCTATCAGATATTTGGTAAAATTTAAGAGCAGCATGCCTGTTTCCACAAAACAAAAGGCTAAGCCACCAAGAGAACTTCAGGTGAGGGTGGGCCATCATGCTCACTTGGTGATGGTGCCGTCAATGTCTGAGATGACGATCTTGTCGTCATGGCGCCAGAGGTAGATGTGGCACATGCAGCGCGTCGTGCCCTGGTAGGCCGTCGTCACACTGAACACAGCCTCGTTGCGGCCACTCTTGAGGTTCAGGCTGGCCTGCAATGTGACGCCATGAAAGCAGTGAGGGAGATGGCAGAGAAATGAAGTGACGCAAGAGTCATCTTCTGACATCACACACACAATCCAGAGTCACGACTCAGTTTGTGCATAATCTAGGGTCTGCAAGAGCACTTCCTGACCACGAAGAATCGTGCATTTTTGGGAACGAAATTCGGGCAATAAATGTTTTCGAAAAAATGTCGCAACATTTCTTCCATATCAATCCTCAGCAATTTCTCAGTGCGTGAGGCAGCTGACTGGATCAAAGCAAATGCATGCATCGTCTTTAACACATCAATTGAGAGGAGAAAAAAGATTTTGCAAGTGTTTCCACTGGCTCAGCTGACAGCATAGAATAAATGCTCTCTTGTTTCCAACAGGGTTTAGCAATGAATCAGTATGCACCTAGCATTTTTGTCCACGCTGTCTATGTATAATCCTATCCTTATCTTTTACGCATCACCAGCACAAATGTTTCTGATGTTTGTTTCTGCTTCTACACTGCAGTCACTAGAAAAGCACAACTAGACTCACAATCTCGTCGGAGGAGAGTCGAAGAGACTTCTTGAACTTGTCGCAGAAGTAGGGCCGCTTCTCTCTAGGCATCTTGCGCTGCTCAGAACCTGCCCTGCCATGCGTGTCAGAGGTCTCTGCTTCACTCGACGTCGACGCATACTGCTCTTCTTTGCACTCACGCGACACCTCACTGCATGGTTAAAAAATGCATGAACATTCACTGACTTGTGCTACAAGTCTCAATAAACAGCCTTCCCCCGCCCAGTGTTATCGAAAAGGCTTGCATGTACCAAGCATAGCAATCCCCCCCCAAGTTCTGTTACATCATGGTTCAAATCACTGCAGTGATGTCTATGAATTAATTAAGGGGTGACACCGGTCTTAGACCTATTTTCCTTATTTTTAGTCCAATCCTAATGAAACTGTATTAACTTGCTCAGTTTTTTTACCGATTTCAAATATGAAATTGCTTTTTAAATTAATTTGTCAGTTCCTAAGACAATTAATTTTGATTAGTCATTTATTAGTACCTCTGTACAAAAAAAATAGCTCGATAAAAAAGAATTTTTAACCCATGGCTACATAGTATGGTGAGTAAACAGTGCAATAGTCACAGCAATTTTTTTCATTTTACCCTCATTAGTAATTTTACAGCACTTAGAATAGCAGCATTCAAAGTGTGAATATCGTGCATCGATAAACTTTGCAAAATTATAAATTCTTGAAGCGTGATTGAACAATTGTGCTTCGATTATTGCATACCTTGTGCCTTCAGCTTCCCTTAGCAAACAGTATAACATGTCTATTTGTTCTAGACGTTGAGATATTGATGTACTAAGACAGCCAGTCGTCCAAAATTTTCACGGTGTTAAATCGCCTGCTCCTGCACAAATTGAGCCCACACAGTGATCTAAAGTTAATATTATGGTCAAAATACCGATTTCCTGGAGGAGAAAACTGGTAGAGTTTAAGAATAATAGCTATAGGCTCCAAAAATGTCCTTTTAAAAAATTTATTTTTGGGTAGTTTTTTGGTCCCAAAGACGAGTGTCCCCCCTTAAAAGACCACGCTTTCTTTGAAAGGGCACAAGCAGCATACTTAACCTGTAATTACAAAAGCCTTTTACTGTAAATGGCAGTGAGAAGTCAAGACACCTTTAAACCACACAGAGCAGCACTGCCTCTACAAACAATTAACAGAAAACGTGGTTACTGTAACGGACTAGTAGTTAAAGGACAAAGTAAAACAGATTAGCCAGCGAACACGCTAACAATTGCTTGCTTGCATCATTTAATTTTTCAATGAATCTTGATTTGCCACATTTAATCACGTCCACCCAAAACCTCAGTCAAATGATGTTATTTCCTTTCAGTTTCCTTTAGTTTGATGCCTTTATCAGTTTATGAGTTCCTTTATTAGTTCGGCGCCTTGAGGCTTCCTAGAATTATTACATGAAAGCATTTACTGCTGCTAAGGAAAACGACAGATGTTTTCACGGCACATACAGACTTCAGTCTTCTCACATAAAGCCGCACCAGTTTACACTTTCTGTAGAAAACAGCCAGCGCACAAAATGCCAAGATTCTCACATTTTGCCGAGTGGAGTGGAATGGGGAGGATCGATGAGGATCACTTCATCTCTGCAAGGGGGAATGGGATCTGAGGTCTTCACTACCACCTCCAGGCCTTCACTGCCATCACTCACACCCAAGTTTTCATCGCTATGCTGGAATGAAAAAGAGAAAAATCATGTCAACACTGCAAAGCCATGCAATGCCTTGCCAGTCCAAATAATACGCTGCTGGTAGAAGACAAATGCCGTCTTTATATATTAGCCTCGACAACAGTGGAATCCACGTGTTGATTTGGGACGCCAAACCGCACAATTTAATTCAATTACACGCTGAAGTGAAGTAGTAAGAGTGCATCAGTATATTTCACGTCCCAGGGTACTTCCCAAGGCTGCAAAACTTCACTACAAAACCACAGCAATTTTTCCTTGAGGCAAAAGCTCTTTGAAATACAGTAGCAGAACTGCCTTTTAAAATCTGGTGAATGACACTGCATGAAAAAAAAATTAATATCCTCCGTTTTCACTACAGATCACTTACATAGGCTTTAAGTGAAATCATAATATCACGATAAACAGTGTCATCTGTGTACTAGGTGTCTTTGAAGGCAAACAGCGATGTCCTGCGTGCCAATATCTCAGCAACAGAAAGCGGAAGCCAGCAGAGCATGCAAGTCTGTGCCTCTGCTAAGAAAAAAAATCTAAATAGAAACGAAAACTGAGCCTGGCAGCAAGCAACAACGCTCACCTGAGAGCCTGGCTTGTTGTCGACACCATCTGGCTTGGCCCCTGTGCGGCCCCACGACCACCACGAGTAGGAGGACTTCTTTTTCTTCTTGGGCATGTGGATGTCGGCCAGCTTGTCAAGTGTTTTCTGAAGAATATTGGTGGATAAAAACTCATGAACTAAACAATGAAGGGAATCAAGCTAAACGATCTATGTTTCAATATACAGTTGATTCCGACGATATGATCATGGTTGATACAAATTTGTAAAATTCTCTCGCCACATTGCACTGTTTACAATGGTACAACATATACAGTAAAAGCTCGTTAATTCGAATTCCACGGGGCCGCCAGGCCAGTTAGAATTAACCAAAATTCGAACTAATGAAAGTGAGCAAAAATGGACGCATTTGATGCCCGGAGGGCACGAAAAACATTTATTTAGCAAAACAATCTGTTATCTTCTGCTTCTTCTCTCTGAGGGCTACCGTAGTCACTCGGTCTTCTAGCGCGCGAATGCGACGCAGGGAGTCTTCTTCCCCCCCTTCAAAGCTGAAGAAAAGGCGTGCGACATTCAGCGCTCCCATAACTTCTGCCGCAGACGGACGCACGGGCTCTTGCTCCTCGTCGTCGTCCTCGTCTTCTGCCTCTTCTGGGACAGATTGCTCCCCAACAATTTCAGCGACAATGTCCTCATCACTTCGGGCACCGCACACTGCTGCATCCCTGTCTACTTCAACGTAATCATCAAAACTAACGCCCTGCAGCACAGCACGCACAGCCGCAGGCAGAGGCTCTGGACTCCCATCCCGTGCTTTTTTGCGATTTCCACTTTGCTGGCCTTCCGTTCGTCCACCTCGCGTAAAATCGCCACTTTCTCCTTCACCGTCTTGGCGCAGTATTTCCCACGTGAACACATCTCGCGGACACAAGCTCACAGCAAGCGGCGTGCAAAACGAGGGCTAAAACACTAAAACGTCGTTCCCCGAAGCAGTCGCGGCAGGAAAGACTGGTTAGTACTTGTTCCAGCACCCTAGCGGCGCCACCGATGGTTGTGCCATCTATCGTTCTGCCGTGAAAGCTTCCAACGATGGTTTTCAACAGCGGCGCTTGGCGGCGCGCAGTTCGAATTATGGGTGGCGGCGCCAATTTTTGAGTGAATTAACGAGCTGTTACACGCATAGACTTCTATGCACTGCGGACCGGACCACGATGACTATTTCGAATTATCCAAAATTTCGAATTCACGAGTTGTGAATTAACGAGCTTTCACTGTACACCCGAGAGAGACAGTTATGAAAGCCCTAGCAATTCGCACTTTGGACTGCCTCACCTCTGGCAAGGGCCTCTGGAACATGGCGAGGGACAGCAGGTGCGGGGCAATGGCACTCCAGTTGTAATACCTGCAAGGTGTTAAGTTCAAGGCTACAGATTTCAGCACACAAGAACAGCTCCCGAGATGAAAAGTGATGCTTCACTGTTTTCTTTTTTTCCCAATTATTAAGCACGGCTGCAGAGTGACTGAATGGCAACTTAATTAATGCTAGCGCCCAGTAATGACACGAAAATTAGCTTGAAATTGACACTTGATTCAAAACACACTGAGCCCATAGTCACAGCTGTGCTCAGAGACACAGCGGCTGATATCAAGCAGTCAAGCCTGACGAGAAATGCAACCCCAAAATACGTTAGTCTCCCGTGGTCCATATTTGGTAATCAGCAGCAGACTTGTGTATCATCCATGTGGTATTCGAAACCAATCATATACAGCCATGGCATCGGCCATCAGCTGTGCTCAACAGCTTTTGTATGGCCTATTGTTGTGCCTCTGTGTAGCAGAGACTTAGTAGTAGTAAGTGTTAAATGCAAAATAAAAACAAAAAGGAGGGTAAACGATTTTTGCTAACCCCCGGCATCTGCCATCACTAGGGCGGCGGCACCTGAGCTGGGCCAGCGGAAATAAAGGATAGCAGGCAGTTTGAAGAAGTGAAATGAAAGAGGTGAGGGGACAGTAAGAAAGGATGGAGGGAGAGAAAAATCTGCAATTCGCAAGATTTGGGAACAACTGAAATTTCATTCGTCAAAATAAAGGCTCAAAGTTGTTGCCACTGCAATGTGATTAATTAGAATACAGGTGCCTGCACAACATGCTATTGTCATAAGAAGGGCCTCTCAACAACTTGCCAAGGCAAGCATAGGATGTCACCGATGTCCAGAATGCACATAAATGCCCTCAATGAACACTATCTATGGTGTTCTGTGCGAATCTGTGGGCTCCAGACATGACAGCAATATCTGGCCAATATAATCATGAGCCTGCCCTTTACGTCACTCAATTCAAAACATTCAAACTATACTCACTTTCCACCCATCCGGACGACAAGGTCTGGGTTGTTAAGCACTTCGGGGTTCTCGCAGAAGTTGTCGTACGTGACGAGGAAGTGGGCAAACTTCTCCTCCATCATGGACTTTTCGCAATCTTGCAGACCCCCACACAGGGACATGGCAAGGTCCGAATACTTGTTCCTGTTTTGGGTGCAGGGACGAAAAGAAAGAGGACTGAGATTGATGATAGGAAAGCTTATTTTGATGGCGTCACTCAAAAAGTTAGGGCCACAGCTTCAAGACAGCAACACGAGGAACAAATTTCTAGCCGTTGTAAGCGAATGCATCCACAACAGAAATTTCCAACACAAAGTTTCTTTGCATTCACAGTATTGTCTTTATGCTGCCTACACTGCACACGCTCCATTTCCAAGTCCACTAAACCGACGTTACGTTCTTTCACCCTATCCTTCATCCTTTCCATCACAGTTTGGCTGGGTGAGAAACTTATCACTCCTTCTTTTGCCTAATAACCAATTATAATTATTATTTATGTCTAGTGAAAGCAACCTTTTCTTACACTAAAACATTGCTGGAAAAAATTTTACATAAGTGTTCAACACAGCTTTCCGGAGCACATGCGATGCTTAGATGAAAAAGTAAAAATCAACAAATATGAAAAAGGACAATCAATAAAGCCCCACAGCAACCGCAAAATGAGCTGACACATAAATAAAAGAAACACCATGGTTCCTCAATTGGGAGCCAAAACGTCCATCCACACTATTCTCTCCGCTAACCATGACTGCACACTCGTGTGTATATTGGCCATTTACTATACGAGTACTCACAGTAACAAGCACAGAACGCAAAATTATCACTAACGCTCCGTGACGCGGCACGTGTCGGGTGAGCTCTCTCTCTCACCTGCAGAAGTCGAAGACAGTGTGCCGCTCTTCCGTGTCACTATCCAGGCCGTGCAGTGTCGCTATGTGGCCAGCGCCGGGGTCGCTGTTGGGAGACTGGGACAACGACGGACCGTTGCCAGACTCGGCATCGTCGTCTTTGCCTCTCGGCGAGTGTGCCGACCTGGGCAAAACAAACAGCCAGGCACCTCTCATTTCATGGAAGCCATTTGTCAACGCCTAACCATTCGAAATAGCTGCACAGTGACAGACCCCTATCAAAAAACAGGTTAGACCATTCTCAACTGCCATACAGGTGATAAGTGCTTTCAGGAGAAGTAGCTACAACTTTTGCGTTGCTGTTATGAAGTTTTGTCACTAAAGTAGAAAGTTCATAACAGTCCACCAAAAACAGCGCCAAAATAGAGGCAATGATGGCTTTTGGGAATTGACTGCATGCTTCTGGAATCTTACAAGAGTCATTTACGCATGATGAGAAATATGCCATAGAGCATTTAAATTTAATGTGCAGCACAGAAATTCCAGCTTTATTAACAACAACATCATTGTGCAGCAAACACACACATCTGAGATGCAACAGTGTTCTCCCCTGAGGAGAAAAATCTGTGGAACAATATGTAAAACAGTGTCTGGAGCAATATGTGGAACAAGTCATGAAACAATGTGCAGAGCAATGTGCGGAAATATAAGTGGAAAATGTGTGCAACATGATGCGAGCCAAAGGATCTGCAAGATATATTTACCAAAACTTTATAAAGTAGAGGGCACGTGTGGAACAAAATGCTGAAATGTGTGAAACAATGTGTGAATAAAGGGATCAGTGAGAATTTCTTTACCTAAACTTTGGAAAGTAGAGGGCCGCAACTTCTGGGTCTAGCTCCCTAGGGTCAAGGTCATCTAGAAAAATACCATCCTTGGCTGCTGCAGCATCTTCCTTCTGCTTCTTTGTCGGCTTCATGAAGCTGAGCACACCGCCCAACATCGAGTGCTTACCGCCTTCTCCACCTGCGTAAAAAGTGTGCTCACATGAAAATAAGAAATTGGAGGGGAAGGGGCCAAAGAATAACTGACTGGCAGTTACTACATCTATCTGCTATCAGTGATGCTGAAAGTGCCGTTCACCATGGCACACAACGGCGTGCTTTCTGTGCTGAGGCGCCAAAGGCACACGCATTAGTTCATGCCACTGCACACAGAGGATGATACAAATTCGTTATGAGGTGAACAGCACAACTCTCTTTTCCTCACTTGCCCTTCGTTACAACTACGCTGCCAATGTCACATAACCGGAAGATGTGCCCTTAACAGCTGTCGCTGTAAAAACATTTCCAAAGTTCCTGTCGTACTTCAGGGCAAAGAAGAGAATGACATCATTGCTGGGACATGCCCACTCACCCAGCTTCTCTGCGGCATCCTCCTCATCTGAAGACAGTGGCACTAAGAGCTTGGAGTCCTGGGTGTCCCTGGAGAGCCTGCGGACGCTGCCATTCATGGCCGACGTCGCCGCACTGATCTCTTCCTGGGAGAAGCGCGAGGCATTCGGGATGTGCGGCAGCTCACCCCACGTCCAGCTGATGGTGTTCTCCTCTGTTTGGCTGTTGGCGTCCATCATCTGGTTCTCGTACTCTGTGTCCGACTTCGGACTGGATGGCCTGCTGTGGTGAGGGCTGCAACACAGTATGCCATAAAAGAATTAGCACCACTTTTTTTTTCTTCCGGTTACCATTTAAGCCTCCTTTATTTGTCCTCACACCTTCAAGTGACCGCCAAATATGACCTCACCTCCAGTGCAAGCATTCAGCTGCACCAAGATTCACTTTGACTCTGTTGCAATAAGTTGGCCCCGGATATATCGAATTATTGCTTACATCGAACTAACCCTCAGAGTATCCCACTGAAAATGTAATGTAAATGTAAATGTAATGAAAATGTAAATGTAAAAAGTAAAGTCGTTTCATCTGCGTTTACATAACTCCTGTTAAGCAAACATTTAATATATCGAACTGCGTGTCAAGTCCCTAAATGTGGTGCTTCTCCTAACAGTGCTCCCGCGATCTCTTTTTGCACACGGAGAGAAGATTAGTTGGTGTCTTTAAGTTCACCACAATACAAAAAGCAGTGGCGTTTGTCCAGATTATCAGAACTGCACATCTAATTTATAGCACCTGTTGACAAGCAGTGTTCCAGCTTTGTCTGTCCCAGTCAAATAACTCGCAATGATACAGTTAGATATGGATACGGCAAAGTTGGCAAATGTCAGCAATGTTGCGTTACATGCAGTTTTCGCGTGAGGACTCAAAAGGAGAATGCCAAAACGAAACCAACATAACCAACATAAGGATATAGGTGAAAGCACCTAGAAGCGTTCACAGTAAAGCACCATTATTCGAAGTTTTAAAAATGGAAAAACATTTCGCAATGGCGGCGGCAGCAGCCGCCACCATCTCCTCCATGGAGTGCACGACGCTGCTACGCATAGGGTGGTGTGGAGGGGTGATGGGGGAGAAGTGGGGGAGGTGGAGGATTTGGAGGTGCTCGCCTCTTTCCGCGTGTCCTCTTACTTGGTCTCCCCGGTCATTGCCGAAGATAGTTTTCATGTGACGTCACAGGCAGCATCTTTGGGTGCAGCAGTGACTAAGTAGGAAATGCTCCTTTGTCCCTGTGCCCTGGCGAGTGGCCTCCTCAGCATTTTCAACCCCCCACCCTCCCTCCAACTTCCCCCATTCACTACCATTCACCCCTAGACCGCCTCCCCCTTCATGCCTAGCCTCAGCTGCATTGCCATAAAAAGTATCTGGTTGGCAATAAGCAGATTAGGAAAACAGCCAGGCTTTCGCTGTGCTTTCTCGGCCCAAAGATGGCAGCCAACGGGACGTCGATGACAGCTTTTGTTGGTAATGAAGGCAAGGCTACAGGTCTACAGGGGCGGAGCGCATGCAACTGTCATTCTGCCAAAGTGGGCAGACAAGGGAAGGGAAATGAGGGGCTTGTTATGAGTCTTATGACACACATATGAACGAAGCCAATAGCCACCAAAACCAAGGGGTCATTAGGAAAATTCTCTTTCTTTTAATTTGTTGAGTTGATCAATGAAAAATTAATAGCGCAACCACCTCGTCACTGAAAGATAATTGATTAGAAAATAGAACACAAAAAACCATATCCCGCCGATAGGACCCGTGGGTTTGGATTCGGATCCCATTCGGATTTGGCGGCATATGGTTTTCCACTTTAACCAGTTATCTTCAAGCGATAAAATAGTTACACTATTATTTTCCATTGGTCAAACATTTCCATTGATCAAATATTACAAAGTAAAAGAAGCAGAGAGAAAAATTCCCTAACGCTCCTTGGTTTCGGTGACTATTGGCTTCTCATATTTCGCCAACTAGTCCGGCTGCACGACGTTGCACCTGGCCACATGGGGCATTGCACTCTCCGCAGCAGCTCCATTCAGTCACTGATACAGCTGGCGCCATCTCTGGGAAGCTTCGTGTAACTACACAAGCCTAGAAAATTTGCTGTAATAAAAACTTTTGCCTTGAGTTTCACTGTTGAAAGTTAGCAGTTGTGTTACAATTATGCCCTCAATAACAGCTATTGACAAGATGCTATGTTTTAAGAGAAAACTAATAACTACACGTGGGGACTATATTCCGCTTCGTAAGAAGGGAGTGTTTTGGCTCTGCAGCTTCTGCTGCATTGGCAGAAAAAGCTGTCAAGGAAAATGGACTCTATCCTCGCCTATACCACTCCCGGCACGCGTTAGCAGCCACTGCTGGAATCACATGACCAATCGAGCGATGGGCGCGCACTGCTTGTCTCTTAGCTACATCCTTTTTATTTGCGCTGCTGTTGTAGTGCCACATGTCGTGACTCTACAACAGCGAAAGCTGGTGAGCTACTGCGTCTACCCTGGAGAGGCACAGATGACGTAGGAGCACGGCGCGTTGTGGCAACCGCATGCGTTCGCTTACTGCGATCATAGACGCTGCTGTGGCCATGGACATTTTGTTATGAAACTTTCGCATGGTTATAGTGAATTGCAAGTAAATATTTGGAGCAGCGACCGCCACAACGCCTTCATTACATGTAGGTCACGCATACGCTCTTCAATGGGGGCAGCAGTGGGGAATTGAGAAACTTCTTCACATCCAGGAGTTCTCAACATGGAGGCTCGTTACATCCAGGCTTAAATGTAATACACATCAGCCAGCACTGCTCACCTGCGAGGCGGTGTCAAGTCCCCGTCGCTGTATGGATGGAACGCCCCGCCGGCTGGGAAAGTTACAGACAGCCTCTTGGGCGTCATGGTGCGTTGCCACTCCTCACGTGCAGCACTGAGGTCTGCCGGCATGGTGACGGATCGGCTCATAAACATGGCCGCCGCTGCCGTGGAGGTTGATGGCGTCATCTGCGGTGACGGGGAGGAAGACGACGGCGCAGTGACGCCAATGGCTGTGCTTGCACTGCGCTCGTCTTCAAAGTCACTGTCCATCTGGAAGATGTCCTGGTCGTCATGCGCTGGCGTGGACATGCGACTGTGGGGGTCCTCGTTGATGCGCGACCTCCGCCGCACGGGGTGTTTCTTCTTTCGCCGCCTTTTGCCCTGCTGCTGCTGCTGCTGTTGAGGGGGATGCTGGTTGTTCGGCACGACATATTTTGATTCATCCAGCTGCTCGTTTTGTTCATCCGCCAGCCTGTCCTCTTCGTCTTCTTCACAACCCGTAATGGCAACCTCCGTCTGGACACCAATAGACTCTTGGGGCCTCTGTCGCGACTGCAGAATGGGAGACGGCTTGTGTACTCGTGCTGTGGAAGGCCGTCGTGGCTCTAAGGAGGAGGCGACGGGAATCGGAGTAGCTGGCGTTGTGCCGGTGATGGTGGGCAGTTCGTCACCAGTGTCCGTCGCCACAAAATCCACGTGTGGCTGGCATTCGGGACGGTTACTCTCGTCCAACCGCTGACTTAGCGCCGCCTTCAGCTTGTTCAACTCTTCACCGATGTCGTGGCAGTCGGGCAGTGGAGATGTGGCAAGATGAATTGGCACATGGTCCTATTTGGGGAAATTTTTTTTTATGCTCATCAAGCTCTGTCATGTAATGTTTCTAATCATACGTTATCATGAGATGATGCATTTTTCAGCAATATGGAATTATAAAATGATGCAATGCCTTCTAGCGCATCAGCCATAGCATAAAGACACCTGCAAACGTAGCATAAATTCAAGCATTTTTATAAACAGGAAATGCTCCCCAAGCACTGGGATGCAGTAAACAAGTTTTTCCACCATTAAAATGACAAAAACATTATTTGTGAAGATGCAAATGAAGCATGTGCCCAACATTTTAAGTCCTAATGAAGCATCTGCTGACTGCAGTAAACAAATAGATCAAGCTGATTTCTTACATTAACCAGTGCCAATATGGGTGATTTTACCGAAGAGCAAAATTCTCAGTAACCAATACATTACAAAGTATTTATTGGGACCACTTTAATCAATCACTGTTGTAAGAATAATGCTGACTCTTACACGAGGAGGGACACAAAAAAAGACGCCAAAAAGAATATCATCTACTGAAATTACACATAAAACAATACTGGTTGTTTAGAAGAAAAACAAACAAAGAGTGTGCCATAGATTAGGCAAAAAAAAGCTAATAGAACCATATATTCCAATCTAGCATAACTACCACAGAGGCTGGCAGCAGACTCACCGAATCTTCAGTGACTTCCTCAACGAAGAACGCCTCACCAGACTCCCCAAGCTTCATGTGAATATCTACAGGCTTCCCATTAATCTCAATGTCGACCTGCAAGAAAGGTTGACTACTGAGGAAATGCACACAATATCCTAATATAGCACACCTGCAGAACAGCACTACTTGCAACCTTTGCTAAAACAAACGTCAGCAATAAGAGACACCTTAGTGACAACAACCATGCAAAACTTCAGACCTGATAAGAAAGGACGTGATACCATGGTACAAGGATTACCGCAACAACTCTTTAATGCCAAAGGAAAACACTTTTTTTTTCCTCGGTGAACGTTTTTTTCTAATGAATGGCACACGCTTTGTGCACAGAAGAAAATTTCACTACAGGAGCATTGAAGACGGCTCCACCGAAATTTTTTTCTCTGTAAAAATTGACCAATGGATCCTTCTGGCTATGCTGATGTTTGCATGACAGTAAAAGATGCATTTAATGCTGACAAAATTTGGTTTTAAACATTTCCTGCCACTTGAGTCAAAAGTTGTGACAGCAGACAAAAAAGGTTTGGTTTGGTTTATTCGGTTTAACGTCCCAAAGCGACTCTAGCTATGAGGGACGCCGTAGTGAAGGGCTCCGGAAATTTCGACCACCTGGGGTTCTTTAACGTGCACTGGCATCGCACGGTACACGGGCCTCTCGAATTTCGCCTCCATCGAAATTTGACCGCCGTGGCTGGTATCGAACCCACGTCTTTCAGGTAGCAGACAAAAAAGGATCCAGACATACAAGCTAGACAAGTAACAGGTCCTATTGCATCTTTGCTGGCTAGTTCTTTGACCCAGTAACCAACTAGCCTAATTAAAAGCCTTAGCACCAAAAAGAGGCCTCTGTGAACACCATTTCAAAGTAAATGGCGATGTAGCCCGGCCTCAGGGATCTGTGAGAAAAAAACACTGATGCGCCACGGTTTGCTTGCGGAAACGGACAGTTGTGATATTTGTACCCAGTTTTCTTTTAGTTTTTCACACTAAAAAAAATCTTCGCTTTCAGTGAAAGCAGCACATTTGTCATTAGAACATGATAAACTATCGACACAGACAAACAATTCATCCTCAGTGTCCCTTTAAGCTCGCCTGCTTTATTGCAAAAAACCATGTTATTGGTGTATAACGCAACATACAAAACAAAAATTGAAGTCAAATACTATGTTTCAGCAGCTTCACAGACCTGTTGCACTGAATGTCCCTCCAAAAATTGGAGAGAAATCTCTGATGATTAATTCCCTTGCCTGCAGCCACACAGATAGGCATTCAATATGTTCTGTATTACAAGATACTCAATTAGGGGCCTTTGTTGAGACAGTGCCTCAAGATACATACACAAGGGTTGGCGGTGTTGCTTATCAGTCCACTCTGGCTATAATCAACTTCAGTCCAACTGACTATGAGTGAGTGTGAGGATCTGAGCAACTCCGTGTGAGCTCCAGGCAGTCCAAATGAGTAACAGTTTATGGATTTTAGTTTAAGTCTGAATGCACCCAAGACAGTCTCGGTCAGAATATGTGCAATGATTCTGAGCCTCTGAAAATGACTGCTCAAGTCCAAGGGGGGTGCAAACATATGCGAGTCCACTGTCTCGCATCTACCTCACAGGTGGCCTTGGCAGATTTTGAACTATGAAGGGTCAACGACCCGTCAGAGGGGAGTAGACCAAAGATCCTTTTCTCAAACAGCTCACCCCTGAAAACCCAAGCACAGTGCCAGGGGAATGCTTGTACCCACTGGAAAGGCACTGGTCACCCGGCGGCACTGGAGATCGAACCCTGCACCTCCCACATGCGAGGCGGATGCTCGATCCATATAAATGAGAACTAATATAAATGAAAGACTCAAATGCATTTGACTAGCTTCGTGAGGTTTAACGTTCCAAAGCAGCTCAGGCTATGAGGGATGCCGCAGTGGAGGGATCCGGATAATTTCGACCATCTGGGGTTCTTTGACGTCCACTGACATCGTACAGTATACACGGACACAGTACACGAAATGCGATCACCGCTGCCAGGATCGAACCCGCGCGTTTGGTTAGGAGCCGAGCACCAGAACCACTGAGCCACTGCGACAGCTTATATATGTATCTGAGTCTACATACATCTTCCCGAGACGTAGGTGGCCAAGCTTGCACAGAAGATATGTTCTGCTGGCACAGTAAAATACAAGACGCCATGTAGAAATGAAAGATCCAATAACAAAACCTGCCTTTTCTCTCTTCCCAATTAATTAATGTTTTCATTTTTTTTTTGCGGCAGCGTAATCCACGACAGTGATGCCGCCTGCCCACCGAGGAAGTGACGCATTCAGCCCTTGCTGACAGCGGCTACAGCAGAACATGCAATACATAGTAAAAATTATTATACCACTCACAATTTTCTCCCTGCTGCGTAAAACGCCAATCTTGCCAAATCGGACGTGGAAGGGGGAAGTGGAAAAGGACCCATCGGGCTGCTCGATGACCACCACATCGATGGCACCCGTCAGTGTAGCAGAGTTGATCTCATTGCAGAACTCTCGCACGTTGGTGATGATTCGGCCAATGTAGTTCATTCTGCTCGAGGAGTGTGGTGGCGAGGGCGCTGGTGAAAGCGCGTCCCTCACCTGCACAGAGAAGACACATGGGCAGGGGCCATTTTAGCGAGACAACAAAAGAATAAATGTTGTGAAAAAGTTTGGGTAAAATGTTACGAGGATGTAAACTGATGTGTGTGACATGATTGACTTAGCATGGTACAGATGTGGTATTCATCATCATCAGTTCGACTAAGCTCACTTGGATGAGGCATTAATTAAATGTAAATGAAAACAAGCAACACAGAATGCCAGCAGTCTAAGAACAAGAAAAAGCTATATTGATTTATGCAAAAATAATAATGTATAAAGTATCCAAGTCTACAATAAGGTTGCAGCCCACTGTGACAGCAGCCGGAACGGGAGCACTACCCAATGGAAAAAGCTTGGATGGCCCGTCGTTACGCTCCATTCATGGCCTGAGCTCAGCAAACCAGCTCGGGCCATGGTTGGGGATTGACAGCGGCCTTGCATGAGCCGGTCACCACTTGCCGAAGCCGAGCCATGCACAGCCTTATGACGGCCTAAGGATAAATTACCTTTTATACTAGAGTACACTAGAATGGCAGCTGTACAAAATACATGAAAAAAAATTCTCAAAGCCCAATTTGCATTTTCTGTAATTTAGACATGAAAAAGAAAAGTCTGCAGCTTATCACAATGGAGTAGCCATTAGGCCCAGTTCCGACATATTTACTGGTGAAATCTGAATAGCAATATTACACTGTCATGAAGACCAGTGCCAAACGACAAGCAGATGCGACACGCAGATCAAGCTATAGAAAACACTATACAAACCAGAAAAGGTCATGTAGCACCAATGTACTGAGCATTCATCCACAGAACAAAGAATTTTCACGAGCCTATAGACTCCAAATTTAAGACCCTGCTGTTGGGAGCCAGTGGCTCTCGCATGTTAAGCAATATTATTTCATTCAGTTGTGATTCTGTGATGACAGAAACATGAAATGCAAATGAGTGGACTAAGTTGCAGATACCCTTTATTAGAAAAACTTGACAGTCCACTACTGCAACCTTTTTTGCGAACACTATGCAAACGTGATGAGACGAGGTTTTCTCAGGCACCACATTTAAGCCACATGCACACGGTCATATTTTCGTATATTTGAAAAAGTTCTGCTGGCTGCAACACATACGATCAAGACCTAATAGGTAGCGTCCAGTTACACCCTACTTACACGCACAACTGTCTAAAAAATTTACTCGAAGTGGTTGGTGGCCAGCAGTGGCCCAGTGTTGCGACCAGCCTACGGGTCAGCGGCGAATTATTGCCAGGCGTTTGCCAGCGGTAGGTTGTTTGTCTTTTGCCAAGCCTAGGCCGACACAGCAGTCCCACTGCCCGACACTGGCAGAGTTTGGTCGGCCTAGCACATCGACTACCAACTCAAGGATAGCGAGTTACCAACCATCGGCCAATTTCTCTTGGTGTACTGAGCGGTTGGTTGGTTTCTTAAATGAAAGGCATCGTAACTTTATCACTTCCGGGTGGACATCTCAATCATGCCGTGAGGGAAGTCGAAAGTAGGAGTGAAAGAAAAGAGAAAAGGTGCCGTAGTGGTGGGCTCCAGAATAATTTTGACCACCTGTGGCGCTAGACCGGTACCGAGAGTGCGCATGGCAAGGAGGCGTGCCTCTATCTCTCTGGCTTGCAAGAGAGGGAGGAACATGTTTTCATAAACATTATATGAAACCGATATACAAGGATTGTTGCATGGCTGGAATAACATCAGACTTGTTTCCCTAGGACAAGGAAGCTTTGTTGTATGCCCTGATTAAACGACAAGATACCTGGCTTTAAAAAAAGGGGGGACAGACGAAAGAGGACGATGAAGAGAGAAAGCTTTAAACGTCTCACGTCCTTCTCACTATTTGCACTAGCAGTACAAGACCCTCATTCTGTGGTACAGTTATAGCAAATGCAGCTTTTCAAACAGCTCAATATAGTCAAGCCTGGTGGCAGACAGCCCACGTATATTAGAAATCCCCACCTCACCGCAGAGGTGCATAAGGGGAAGAAATAAGGCTGCCTTTAAAATGTCTAGAATGTGCACTTACACGAACGTATCAACAATTTATGAGGGGGGGGGGGGGGGGGGGGGGGCAGACGATAGCAGGGAGCTCGTTTATAAGCCTATATGTCAAGTCATGCCAATGAAAGAAAAAAAAAGAAATTCATTCCAATTTCAAGCCAATTTCACTGTGTTTACTCAATAAAAGTATGCTAGAGCTGTGGAGGGAAACAAAGAAGGAAAGCTGAAGCACTAAATGACAACTTCCGTTTTCTTTTTACTACGTAAGTGGCACCAGTGTTACAATATGCGAAAAAAAAGTATACACGATCAATACGACTGATGCAGCAGTCTCCCAAGAAGGAGCCAGCCGCTGGTGGGTTCAGACCGCTCGAGCAGGTGGCGTGATACAGTCCGTCAGTCATCGTCTGGCAAGTCGTAACCCCGTTCCAATCCAGCAATCGCCATACGACATACAGCATTGCAATCCACTCTCCCACATCTGCCGTTTCCCACCCTCTCTTTCCCTATCCCCTCCGTGAAAGTAACGAGGGGGATTTCCCTTTCTCCGCCTTGTTAACCGAGGCTTCAGACTACGGACGGACAGATTTTTTTTTTTTTTCCAACACGGAAGCTCTAATGCTAAAGCATTAAATGCGGACGTCATCCGCAAGGGGCGCTAGCGGCCGACGCGGCATTCGCCATGTTGGTGGTCGCGCGCGCGGTCGCGGCAGCATTTAACTCGCCGGTGGTGTGTGAAATGTGAGTGCATTTCGCGTCTCGTCGCAGATAACTTCTGTCCTACTCGTAAAACCGTGTGACTGAGTGCATACGCCGTGAACTGCGCGAAACAGAAATGAGCGGGCACGCTGAAAAGGTTCCACTTTGTGAAAACGTCGACCCGTAGGAATGCAGAGGCACCGGCGTGGTGTGCGACGTACAGGACTGCTGGCGCGCGTTGAATTCACCGATATCGAGGGCCGCCTTGGGCACGGCTGAAGCTTACCGACAGGCCAGGGAAATAAAGCATACAAATCTAGATAGAGTGCAATTGCTTGACAAGCGGGCCAGTCAATATTAAAGAGCCACATTCTCGATAGGTCTGCCGTTCATGTTGCAAGCAGACGACAGTATTTGCTCGACCGTTCTACAGCGTAAATAGGGCCGCTACGACGCTTTGCCTTTCTGCTGAAACACCGTTTGTGAAGCTACAGCAGTTCGCGGACTACAGCCGCTGAAAATACGTGTTTCTGCGGCGCCAGTTTTGAAATTTCGGTAAATATAATCATGTGCTGCTTATCCACGATGTGTCCTGCATGAGTAGCTTACAGTTATCAACTGGTATTAAAAGCTACAAGTCGTGTAGTAGATTCTTGCGTGCAGTGCAGACGGCCAGTTATGCTGCCGAGTTGCGGCAGGCAGCTCGGTTATATCACGGCAGAGGAGATTTCTGCTGCAAAACTTCATGCGCGATATGCGTTCCAGAAATAAAAGTGGACGTTGACGCATTTAACAACGCGCAAAGATGTTGCGGATTACTAACAATCCAGGCCGGGTACCGCACGGCGTACCGCGAAACTGCGCGAGCTGGCGTGAAACGACCGCCAACATGGCGCGCTTGCCACGACGACGTTCGCGCCGCCTGGTAGCGCGCGGCCTCAATGAATATCCACCCTCTATGAGCAGCACCCACCAGCCGGCCATCTCTCCACCCCAAGCAACCGCTGCCACCCTCGACCACCAACCTCAGAATAAATTCTGTCACGTGTGAGGAGCCTCGGTTAGGGCAAAAACTTCATTAGAGTAAAAACATATCAAAGTAATCGTATAGGGTACATTCAATTGCTTTCGGAGAAATGCCGCACGAGATATACTTTAAAACTTTTAATTAGTAAGACAGACATGCCGTCTTTATTTTTATTTTGATACTGTATTTCCCAAGTTTCTTTACTGATATCTTACTGCACCACGACTGATATAGAATAAGAGCCATTGACACAGAATAAGAAAGCAGCAAACCATAAACAATTAAAATAGTCCGTTTTGTCCAATCACAAATTCCCGCAAGTGTCATGAACAAAATACTATCTCTAAATCAATGCACAAACAATACCTTCTTTCTTCCTTTTTAAAAGCACGCCTGGTCTTCATATGTCATATTATACATATGAGTCATTCTGTGTAATGCTGCCAACACTGTTGCGAAAAGAGCAAGAGCAGCTAGCATATGAAGTTTTTCTGAAAAAGCTCTTGAACAGCACATCTGCAACGGCTGCAACAGCACAGCTGCTTGTTATATTAAATAACAAGACGGAGGCATGCCTTTTGTTGCATGTGTCAAGGGCAGCGCTTGTGAAGCTGTTAGCGTGTTGCAATCAAGCTAAACTCGCGACTGAACAGATACATTCATACTGCAGAATCAGATAGAACACAAAAGCCAGAAAAAGTCGCTGCCTATTCAGAAATGGCTATTTGTAGTTTAAACATTTCAAAGGTTACTTTAGCTACACATGAGGAGTCTTCAAAAGAGGAATGAACTGAAGATAGCAATGCACTGCAGCGCAGCCTAATGCCTGTTTCACATACGTGGGAAAACGCGCGATTTCTGCCGCCGCGGTGTAAAAACCTGTTTCGAGCCGTTGCGGCGTCTTGAGCGGCCAGGCCAACAAGTTGGAAATTTTTCGCCGCGCCGCTTAATCGCCTACACAATAAGCACGAACGTTTTGAAGGAGTGTCGTATATTAACACGCTTTTCTTTTTGCGAATTTAAACTATACACTGCATGTACGAAAAAAAAAAGAAACCTGCAAATCTGTGCAAACACAGCGCCATTTGTTATCTCGTGGAACTAAAAGAGAGGCCAGCTCATGGGCAATCTACTGGCCCAGTCACCGCGCAAATTCCTGTGAACAATCCCCAGGAAGCAATAAGCGTGCAAGCCACAGGCATGCAACACATAGCCAAGAATAGCTCAGCCAGTGAAAGCAGTGACACAAACAGGACGCAGTGAATCGCATGAAGCTGGAATTGCATACGAAAAAAAAAAACACGAAATGTGCAATAAATTAGCGCGCGATACAAGAAGGGCCATTTGATGATAATAAGTTCATTTGTTTTCCTTCTGGGTCATTCAGTGTACGCGATCTTTGCAAGTTGTTACCACGGGCCAATTTACACGTGAACATGTTTAACTGGTCCCAGTTACGGCTGGTTCTAGATGGTTTTGAAAACCTCCCAGGTATTGTAGTTACACGTTACCAACGTTGTCCAAGTCAGCAGATAAATATTTTAAATTAAACTGGAGTTACCCCACCCAGTATCAGCTAGTATATACTGTGAGATGATCACAGACACAACACAAAAACGCGATGTCGTTGGGTATAAGTGGTGTGCAACCCAATCAAAAAATAAAACTGCACTGCCCGCAACGCCTGTGATGCAAAGTGCTGCAATGAATAACAGAGTGATCACAACCGAACCTACCAAAAAATGACAAAACTACACACCGCGATGTCGTTGGGTATAAGTGGTGTGCAACCCAATCAAAAAATAAAACTGCACTGCCCGCAACGCCTGTGATGCAAAGGGCTGCAACGAATAACAGAGTGATCACAACCGAACTTACCAAAAACTGCCAAAACTACACACCGCGCCAATCCCGGCTCTTGGAGCTCCACGACTCACGCGCGTCACACTTATCCCGGCTCACGTACTAGCGTCACAAAAACCGCTACACTGGCAGGCAGCGCAGCCACTCACACACGCGCTAGCGGGAGGCTTGGCACCTCTTGTAGAGCCGCACTCGGGAAACCGTAGTAAGAAGGACACACACGAGATAAGCCCCGATAACGCCGTTATCACCGGGGGTCGAACGGACCACAGCGACGGCGTATCATGCCTACACCGAGTGCTCGGCTATCACACGAGCACCGCAGCCTGACGATACACAGCCAAGCGATCTTCACGTGCTCGTCAAGCAAGGCGCCAACGCGCGCGCACGCACACAGCGCCAAGGCTGAGGCAAGACAAAAGCCCGCGCTCGACTTCTACGGCGGGCGACCAGCTGTCGAGCGCGGCTCCCCGTGCCCATCGCGTGATCGCGCCACACACGCCTCCCGCGAGCGAACATCAGACGACGTCGGAGGCGCGCCGCGCGAGCCAATCGGACGAGCGGACGAAACGTGACGTCACTGCCGACACTACGTGACGAAATGCAAGAGAGGAGATGCACGACGAAGAAGAGAGAGCGAAGAGCAGAGAAGCCGCAGCGACAAAAAAAACACACACAACGAACTGCACCGCTTCCTGGAGAGCGGCGTTTGCGCGGAGAGCGACAGAAAAGAAAGACAGACGGCGCAAAAAGAAGAACGGCGAGGGAAAACCGAAACCAACTACGGCGCGCTCGCGCGCACTAGCGTTCCGGGTTGTGCGGCGAACACGCGTTTCCAACCACCATACGGGTTCTCCGCTGGACACCATGATTTACAGACCACCCGGAACGCATCGACGTAGCTCCATGCGGGGAATACCGCGATGGAGCAGGAACACGCTAGCGGCCTTAGCCCAGAATCCGTCTAAATTAAGGCGCCTTGATAAGATTTTGAGCATGAACTTTGACCCTTACTTTTCTGCTTCGATCATTTTGGTAAATCTTTGCAGGCGGCAGCACTTTTCAAGAAATAATGCAATGCTAGGCACGAGACATCTGAGCCTGTGATTAGTCATCGAACACGAGTGCCTATATCGTCGCCAACTTGTGACGCTTTCAGGGTACCGTCACTACTTGTGCATTAGGTTTGCCCGTGAGTGAGGAATTCAGTAGCTGCTCCGCTAACGTTATTGGCGCCATTTATTTCAGGCAACGTGAGCTACTCCTTAGAACAGCTGTTACAAGCAACAATAGGACGAGCGAAATCGCTACACATGCCTCGCCTTCAGTGAAGGCTGTAAAGAACGTTGAACGGAGATGCATCAAGAATACGCACTGATTTAAACGCGAACGCCCTTTTACGTATGGGATGCGATATCGATGGGCAACCCAGCTGCTTGCTCATCGCGAACTGCTGCCGGATGACTCCTCACATCAAAACACGAGTCACGTCAAGCTCCGGGAAAGCGTATAGAAATGCAAGGGAGCTTCAGCGTGCTTTGGTTGCAATAAAGTCGTTTTTTTTTTTTTACTTACTCCGGCAGTGCGAGCCAATCTCATCACGGTCGAACCACACGTTGCAAGAACACCTCGCAATCCACAGTACAGCTGCATTACGGCGAAGGTCTTGCGCGTCACTGAGAAATACAGCGCTGAATGCGCCGACATGAATCAGCGTTTTGCGGAGCAATCGAGCGTTGTACAGAATAAAATAAAAAAGAACACCCAGTTTATTAGTGCGTGGCCGTTTAATTAGCGAACATGCGGTCTCTTCAGTCTCGCCATCTCGCCTCGGCTGCGCTCTCCGTCCATTTGCCGAGTGAGCCCCGGTCCTCGCTAATAAAAACCGCCCCTGGACGAAAGACTCAACGGCGCATGCGCTGAACGTCACCCCACCCAAGGCGCAAAGCGCGGAGTGCATAGCCTTACTAAAGAAAGAAAAGTATAATTTGCACGGAGACACGTAACTATGCATGCGAATCGCTATGTGCAACTACTGCAGAAATGTAATCTCAATGAGTGTTCACAGAAGGCTCTGTATACTAAAGACGGGAAGAGAGATGTATAGAACGAAGGAAAACGAAACAGAGAAAATACCCTATAAAAAAGAATGATAGGCAGAAAGAAGGTGAAAGCTGATTTAGATTTCTTTTTTAATCGCGAAAAGGCAGCTTAGCCAAAGAACACCAGGGTCAATGTGTTCGGTCTGCACAAGGTGGGGTCATGCAAAGACCCCCTCAACCAAGCATTTCACACCTAGAGAAACCCGAGCAGCAGATCGCGGTAGAGCTTGCAACAAGCCGTCGCAAAACAGCACTATAGGTATCGAACATCGATACTCCTGCATACGAGGAAGGGAATGCTTTTGAATAACAAAACAAACAAACAAAGAAGAGAATATAGCGCATATACGCCACGTGCCAATTAACAGAAACACGCAGCCAGCCTCGTGCAACGAGTTCGTCTGCGCGGCCGAACCAGACAGCTGGGTTAGACAAGGCGGGAGAAACTTGCCCGAAATCCAGGGCATCTCCTCCACGCTCGGCCATCGAGACAAATCAACACCCTCTAAATACTTTCTTCAGGCCTCTCCAGGCCCTCCTTTCCACACGCGCTACGTCACGCCAAGTGTCCGGTCAGGCTGCTCACCAAGCGCGGCTCCGCTCCGCTCGGTTGTCTCCCTCGATGTGCTCGCGCTTGCCCGGGCAAGCACAGACACGAACGCAGTCTTGCAGTGAGCGTCTAGCTGCTGCTTGAGTCTTTCAGCCTGGCGTTGGGTGCATTTCCGTTCGCTCCTCGCACGGCTGTGTCTGTTTCGTGTGGCCGTTTCTTGTGTGGCGTGCGTACCTGTGCTAGCGCACGAATGGGAAACTGATTGCCTGCCGTGTAGCGAGTGCAACTTCGTGAAACATGGGCCGGTGCTGTGTTCGCGGGTGCCGCGGGAACTACCAGAATGGTCCCAAAGTACGTGTTTATTGCTTCCCAAGAGACGAAGTACGAAGAAAAGCCTGGTTGCGAGCCATTCCACGGAAGGATTTCACACCTACAGAGCATTCGAGGGTAAGACTCTGAAATATTGCTTAATAGGCGCTGGTAATTATCTTAGTTGTGAGCTGTCGCTCCCGGAAAGGCATGCTGTCTTTGTAGGCAATGATATCACTTCTTACACTTATGTATGAATTGTCCAGGAAGCATTTAGTTCTGTGGATGTGCATAAGGCTTGTGTAAAAGCTGTGTAAATATGTAAAAGCTGTTCACTATTCAGACTCTTTTTACTTAGTGTTTTAGGCAATGGAGAGTCATGGCGAATGGCCTTGCTTCATTTTCTCGTGCAGGTGTGTGAACTGCACTTCCACGCAGGCGACTTCATTACGACGTTGTCACACCAAGATGAACTGACAGGGAAAATAATAGAGGTGAAGCGTGACAGGCTACAGTTGAAGATTGATGCTGCGCCTTCTGTTTTTCCAAACTGCCCAAAATACTTGTCCTCAACGCCTGGACGGAGTGAATCGCCAGAGACGAAAAAAGCAAGAAGGGAAAACGCTGCTTTGCAGGAGGCTATGAGGAAGTCACTTCAGTCTAATGAGCTTGAACAGAAAAGAAACAAAGTTTCATCTTACGAGGAGTTCAAATCTAAGTTGCCTGGAATCTGCAACACGAAATTCTGGACCGTTTCTGTCGATGAGCAGTGCGTTAGGTTCCTTCTCATCGAGAATGATCCTTCACCTAATGTGAAATGCGCCTTGGTAGTTCTCCCTGATCTGTCACTTTCTGTTTTCTTGAATGGAGTGAAGCTTCTGTCGCTTCCTTCAGGCAGGATTCTGCCAGCTCAAGTATGCGACACCTCCAGCCTGTCCTTGCTGCTAGAAGAACTCGAGATAGGCTTGCATAATATACCTGAGGTGACGAAAGAGTCGAAACATACTAAAGTATTGCAGTTTGTCGGTTCACTGCTTGCAGACCTCATTGAGGACAGTGATACGACGAAAGAACAGTCTTCTTTGCTGAAATTTCTGGTTGAGCAGATAGAGCTTCTCCTCGCGAAACAGCATGTGTATAGCGCAGAGCTGCTGGTATTCGCCAGTATTTTGAATTCAATTTCTCCTCACGCATATCACTTCACAAGAGCTGCATCAAGAATCATTCTGCCCCATCCTTCCACACTGCGCCGTGTTTGCTCAAATTACAAAGCTGACCCTCTTGTGGAGCAAAATCAACCGCACTGTCTCTCCTACATCCGAGAACGAGTCAAATCAATGAAAGACCACGAGAAGACAGTGACCCTGATGATCGATGAGATCCACATAAAACCATACTTCGACTACAAAGGGGGCACAATAGTAGGATCGTCGGTTCATTCAACGGAACCAGCAACAACAGCCCATGTGTTCATGGTACAATCACTCCTTTCTGCAAACAAGGACGTCATTCACATATTACCTGTGAGCAAACTGAGCGCAGAAATTTTGCACGAGCATGCTAAGAACATAATCATTAATGTTGAGAAAATGGGGCTCAAAATTATCGCTGTGATAACGGACAACAATGCTCTGAACCGCAAGATGATGTCGTTATTTGCTACAAGTCCTCAGGTGAGCATTGTCTATCCCCATCCAGCCGATAACGCTCGCCCTCTTTTCTACGTGGTCGATCCTGTGCATCTCTTGAAGTGCATTAGGAACAATTGGATTAACCAGAAAAACCCTGGAACATGCCTCTATTTCCCTGAAATGGACTTGAGTGGAGCAATGCCCGAAGGGCCTCCTCGTATGAAAGCTGCTTCTTTCGCAGCTGTGCGGCAGCTTTATTCTTCAGAGAAGACGTCGCTTGTGAAGGCTGCTTACAGACTGAACGCAAAAGCCGTGAATCCAACCTCAATGGAGCGGCAAAATGTAAAGCTCGCTCTCGACGTCATTAATCAGTTTGTTTCAAATGCCCTCAGGACACATGGTTCCGCGTTCAAGATTCCTCAAGCTGAGTCGACTGCTCTTTTCATTGACGTTATCCTCACATGGTGGCAAATAGTCAATGTTAAGACCCCTTGCAAAGGCCAGAGGCTAAGGGACAGCATGCAAGACCCTGTAAGGTCTGTTGATGACACACAGTTAGCTTTCCTGAGCGGCGTTGTGGACTGGTTGGACGCTTGGGCAAGAATAAACATCACCAGTGGCTCGCTGACGAAAGAGACTCACAGTGCTTTGCGACTGACATGCTATTCTCTGGTAGAACTCTCGCGCTACTGCTTAGAAGAACTTCACTTCAAGTACGTACTGCTGGGCAAATTTCAGACGGATGCGCTAGAAGACCGGTTCGGCCGTTACCGCCAGCTGGCAGGATCACAGTACCACATTTCCGTGCGTCAGCTCTACGAATGTGAGAAGAAGCTTCGTCTTCAAAAACTTTTGACATTTCCACGCGAGGAAACAGAGTTTGAAGACGTAAGTGAGGATCTTGTCCCATGCAACTTTTCTGTGGCTGTCAGCGACGACGATATTACACACGCCCACTCTGACATGGATGCTATTGTCTACATTGCAGGATACGCTGCTCATGCTGCTTTAAAGAAGCTTTCATGTTCTGCTTGCTTCAGCACATTGGTGATTGAAAATCGAGAGATCGAAGCGGAAAATACTGCCATGATAGCTAACCTGTCGAGAGGAGGGCTGAAGTTTCCCCAGCCATGCACAGTTCACATGGTACTGATGACTAAACTAGTTGCAGAGAAGTTGTCTTTTGGAGCAACCGCGGAAGATTTTCTCTCCTGTAGAAATCAACGTGGTGTCGTGATTTCACAGACGATTTCCCTCCTGGACGAACACGACATTGAGACATGTGAAAATGGCCACACTGCACAAACTCTCCTGCGCTTGGTAGTACGCGTTGCAACCAACGTTGTTCTAAACAACTTTTGCAAACTAAGAAATGATGCCATACAAGACAATGCGCAGCAGAAGGCCGCAGCCCGGAAAGCAGCAACGCTTAAGAAGAAGTAAGTTTTATTCCCAAGCAATAAAAATGCTTTGCGCACACTTCATTGCTGGTGTCTCGTCGTTTTTTATTGTAAGGGTCAGATTAGCTGTACAAATACTCAACAGCGCAACATTATTGTGAGTGTCATTATTGCTGTGTGTGAAAGCTTTAAGCAAAACACAATACAGAATAAAACTAACACAATGCGCAGTAGACGGTGTTTTTTTTTTCAATGTTCACGAACTTCTACTTTAACAACTAGATATACGCATGTGCGGTCTGTGCGGATGGATTTTACCGCACGGCAGACATCATGTACGTGATAGAACCTAATAATTAGATGATTAATTGAAATTAACTAATCAATTTTTTATTATAATGACCAATAATGCGAAATTGGCGGCCGTATGCTAAATTGTTTATTATAAAAAACTGTATTAGCAGCTCGAACTTTCTTGACAATAAGGTGTTCTGCAATAAAAAAAATATATAAAGCAGATAAAATGATAGCCTAAGGCGCGCACAAACTAGCGAATTTCTTTTCTGCAGCAACGACAAAAATGAAAATGAAGGAATCACTTATAAGGCAGCTACGTACGGCAGTACCCGAATAGTGCAGACGGGCGCGGCGCGCTGAAATCGCGGAGCGCGGGGCCTGCACGGTCCCTTGGCGTGACGTCACGCGGCCGGTGGAGAGGCCTTAGCATTGAGAGGGTGTTGGACAAATCAACCGGCTCGCTGCGAGGGAGAGGGAAATGGGGGGAGAGGGGGAAGAAAAACGAACGGCTTCGCAACTCCGCGGCGGCAACAGCGATCGCACCACCTTGACCGTTTTGCAATGCTAATGCCCCAAATGCGAGGAGGAGGGCAAACGGAGCGCCGGAGAGGGGAGCTGTTGCCGGGCCTCCAGCGCCGATTACCGTATCGAGTCGCGTTTTAAGGGGCGCCGCGGGCAACGGAGCCTTTTATAATGAATTCCGCCGACCTCCGCATCCCATACAAGAAGCGGTTTTAATATCTGGCCAGCCTACTTGGTGGCTTTTTGGCGCCGTCCTTCCGAGTTTTATTAAGCAAGAGCCGCTGGCCTGCGGGACACGATGTCGACACAGAGCGCGCGACTGCAGCGCTCCTTGCGGCGTTGCGCGCTTCCGAGCGCTATAAAGCTAGCGCGGCGCGCCATTCGCGATGCACCCGCGAGGTCGCCGGGTTAGCTCCCACTCGATGCAGGGGAAGTGAAAAAAATAGTACTAAAGAAAAATACTGAACGTAGTACAGGACATGCAAGCAATGAAATTTTGGGGAATTTCGAAAGACAGGAGGTCGACGGCAAATCAGAGAACACCTAAGTCCATTCATAGTCTTACTGATGGTTAGTGGAACCCTTTGAGCGCTGGTGGGGCCGCAATTTAAGCTATGAAATAAAATGCAGTGAAACAGTTGTCTCTTACTCGGGCACGAGGAACGAACTGTTCGCAGAATACACCCAAATCGAGTCGAACCCGGATATTTCGAATTACTCGCTATACCGAACACAGAGATTACCCCCTTGAATATCATGTGCAAAAGGACAGGAAACTTTTGCTGTATACTGAACTGCAATCGCAGGTCGTTCTAGAAACCCAACAGCGTGCCCCCGCCCCTGCAAGTTGCGTTTCTCCTAACAGCGCTCTTAGACCCCTTGCTGCTCGAGAAGACTGGCCAACCTAACTAACCTAGTCTACTTAACTAAAGCCCAGCTGCGGCCATCGCCTACCATGCTTCGCTGCCGAAGGCGTCGCGGGAACCAAAATGTATCTTATTTTAATTAGCGATTACTATATTTATAGAGAAAAGGTAACAGGATTAAGCACCTTATGTCCACAGGAACGCCCGTACACCCGCGGCCGGCACATCGCTGCAAGATGCCTTCCTGTGCACTGCATTCTTGCTTGTAGGATACAGACAAGCTTATCCACCACATTTTTTTTCTTTTTACATATCGAATAAACGATACACCGAAAGACTTCGCGATACCCTTCAAGTTCGATATATCCGGGTTCGACTGTACTTATTTCTCAACCAAGCACGTCACACCCACAAAGTCAAGGTGACCCCAGAGTAAGGGGGCGGGGTGCAGCGATAGGCAGAGGGAGATAAGGCCGGCGCCAGGATCAGCAGCGCTGATTACCGGTTGGGGTCGATAAAGCACAATGCCTATAGCACTCAGCCAACTGGGCGCTTCCAAGAAATATAGGGCACCGCGCACTGAAAGAGTACACTCATAGACATAAGCGCTTTTCAGTGTTTGAGGACTTGAGAATGAAAAGGAGGAATAAAGAGCAGTTTCATTAGTGGAAAGGGAAGGTAGAACATAGAGAGATTCTCTTCTTGAATCCATTCGATTTTTTCCCCTTTTTTCCCGCCCCGCTTCGTCATTGGCCGTGCGATGGCGAAACTTAAATGGAACAAAAAGCTATAATCCCCAAACTGTACACTCTAAACAAAGGGGGTAAAACTGCCCTCTAGGACACACCCTTTTATAAAAAGGTGTGCGCTAGATGACAATTTAATCCCTTTTTACTCCCATATAGGTGTATTTTTGTTTACAGTGCACGCGCCTAGGTTTACACTGTAAACATGCAGATATGAGTAGAAAGAGTTTAAGCTGCCATCTAGCGCACCTCCGTTTCATAAAAGGGAGTGAGCTGGAGTACAGTTTACTCCGTTTTTACTCCCATATGGGCGTATTTGTGTTTAGTGTGTACAGCCTAGAAGTGAATCTATTGGAGGTTGTTGCGCGGCACTTTTCCAGCCATCCTTCAGTTACGCGTACATAACGTATCCAGAAAACATGCAGGCGCAACAAGCCGAAACCTGTGTATACCGACTTAGCATACCCCCATGACGGGTTTGTCTCGGCAACAAGCCGTTCGGCGATGGGATGTAGAGTTATATATGTTAACGGTGCGCGTTATATGCTGGAGAAAACGGAATAACCACGTGCCGCAGTGATTTCGATGCGCTATTTCTTTCATTATCGCTGTAAAAAAAAAAAAAAAATCTCGTCGTTTATATAGACTGCGCGCCTGTGCCCATGCATGTTGTGCACCCATGGCTATCTCCATAGCGAGCGCGGCCATGCAAACCGGCTTAAGAGGAAACACCCTCTCCAACCACCAAGTGGCCTCAGCGGTCTTCAGTAACCTAGTTAAGAGGCCCGCCTGATCTATAAATACAAGTCTCTCACAAGCAGCACCAAAGTGATTACTACTGCCCATATCGCGTCTGGTGGGGGGGGGGGGGGGGGGGGGGGGCAGAATTTATAGAATACTTGTATATTGTACCTTTCTCCCCCTGTCCCTTCTGCCTGTCCCCTCACCTCTTTCATTTCATTTCTCTATTCTGCCTGCTATCCTTTATTTCCGCTGCCCCAGCTCAGGTGCTTCAGTATCGATGGCAGATGCTGGGGCTAGTAAAAATCTTTTCCTTCCTTTTTGTTATAAGAACGCAGCCGCCGAGGTCGGGTTCGAGCCCGGGAACTCCGGATCAGTAGCCGAGCGCCCTAACCACTGAGCCACCGCGGCGGCTGCGTTTTTATGGAGGCAAAACGCTAAAGCGCCCCTGTGCTGTGCGATGTCAGTGCACGTTAAAGATCCCCAGGTGGTCGAAATTATTCCGGAGCCCTCCACTACGGCGCCTCTTTCTTCTTTCACTCCCTCCTTTATCCCTTCCCTTACGGCGCGGTTCAGGTGTCCGCCGATATATGAGACAGATACTGCGCCATTTCCTTTCCCCAAAAACCAATTATTATTATTCCTTTGTATTATTACTTTAAATAAACCACTACTACTACTACGTACCCACCACGGAATGCTTTCGTTTCGAGCAGGGCCCCCGACCCGCCGCGCTTTGCACAAAAGGTGGAGGGTTCGATCCGCGGTCCCGATAACCGCTATTTGATGCGGCCATATGGCACAATGAAGAGGTAAACATAAAAATAAAAGAATGCTCAGGCATATGGGACCGGACTATATACGGCTTGCTTCAAGGCTCACAATGAAATTTTTGGAGGGTTAAATATACCGTATTCGCGTGAAATTAAGCACAACCGTGATTCTAGGTACAAGTCGTGTTTTGCCGGCTTTGCTCTGAAGAAAGAATAAAAAAAATAATGCGGTGTAGTGACCCTAACCCTACATATGTTTGTTCCTGTTCGAAGTACACTTCCCCTGGAGAGGGCCATCCACTGGATAAGGGAGGAGAGACTCAAGTTTCTGTTAACCAAGAGCATATTCTCTTATTTTCTTTTTCTTTTGTCGCGAGGTATATACTGTCCTAAGCCGCGCTCACAAGGCCGCTTAGTCCTGATTGTAAGCAAACATTTAAAGGATAACTTTTCGCTTCTCCAACGTACACAGTCACCAGACAATGTTTACAGGACGCGTGCACTCGAGAGAAAATTTACTGTTGCCCTGCATCACGGCGCAGCCGAATGGTACGGACACCAGCAGACGGAGCATGCGCGTCCACTAATACTAGCAGGCATTTCAGGGGATTGGCGTGCGTGACGTCACCGAAATAATTGTTTTCTCCGCACTCCCGCATCCCGTAATCTATTACGGACGACTGTATACGTCTGTCGTCGCCGTAATAATAATAATAATAATAATAATAATAATAATAATAATAATAATAATAATAATAATAATAATTTGTTCTTGGGGAAAGGAAATGGCGCAGTATCTGTCTCATATATCGTTGGACACCTGAACCACGCCATAGGGGAAGGGATGAAAGAGGGAGAGAAAGAAGAAAGGAATAAAGAGGTACCGTAGTGGAGGGCTCCGGAGTAATTTCTACCACCTGAGGGTCTTTAACGTGCACTGACATCGCACAGCTAGCACACGGGCGCCTTAGCGTTTTGCCTCCATAAAAACGCAGCCGCCGCGGTCGGGTTCGAACCCGGGGAACGAGGTTCCAAAATAAGCGTACTTACGTCACAGCTCCCGCCTGTACACAACCAGCAGTGCGTTTCCGTATAGCTTGAAATGAGACATCCCTACCGCTTGTGATTCTTAATTAACGCGAGAGCGTTAAAAGGCTCTCCCGTTCTGTAAAAAAATCCGGCGTCGCGTCACCTAGCTCACGTGACCTTGTGGCGTCACCACAGCCTGCCCACTGGATAATGAGCAAACTGACCAACAGGTGGCAGTCAAATTAATGACTGGTCGCGGGATGTTGCTAAGGAAGCGCAGCCCATAGGTCACACAAGCCCCACCGCTCGGAGCACCTGCCATCACAGGTCAGTGGTGCATTGCTTAACCGCTGCACGACTGCGTCAGGAGTACGATGACTCCCAAAGATTTATAAATGTAGAGTCGAGGATGACGAATTCTGCATATATGACGGGAATTAACCCACTAAAGCTATCACGTCATACCCTTAAGGAGGAGCTAGCTTGAAAACAAAATTTTATTATTGTAGTAATAATTATTAAACCTTCAGGGAACATGCATTTTACGTGCTGATTCTAAATATGTTATTTAATTTCATGTAAAACAATTTTTTGAGCACTTATGTAATTTTTACGCAATTATTTTGCAAAGAGCTTGGAAGTGAATTTGCTGTAGGAAAACAGCTGAAATGTATGCCATTGCTTTGTCTTGATACCAAGGAATGCAATAAGGGTAAAATTATCATCCTGGCTATCATAGAACATGAGTTATAGGGTATTGAAGCTGCCACTTCAGAAATTAGAATACACACTTTTATTCGCATTTCTCAAGCGACAACTTTAAAACCCTATAAGTTAAGTTCCATCATAGGCAGGAAGACAATTTTACCCTTACTGCATTCCTTAGTATCAAGACAACGCAATGGCATACATTTCAGCAAGTTTTCTGCAGCAAATTTTTTTCAAAAGTCTTCATAAAACACATGCATAAAAATTACATAAGTGCTCAAGGAATTGCTTTACATGAAATTAAATGACATATTTAGAATCGGCACACAAAAATACATGTTCCCTGAAGGTTTCTTAACTGTGACTTCATTAATAAAACTTTTTTTGTCAAGACTAGGCTCCCCCAGTATGCTAAGCGTCCTCTCCAGTTTTTTTTTTTTTTCAGTCGCATGCTAAGCTCAGGACGTGTAGAGACCAGTCACCTCTGTACAACGACACAACGTATACACTCTAAACAAGACGGAGTAAAAGGGGTGTAAGCTGTCCTCTAACGCACTCCCTCTTATAAAAGGCTTACACCTTTCTTACTCCGTTTTGTCTAGAGTGCATACGTTGTGTCCTTTTACAGAGGTGACTGGTAGCGCACTTCCTTTCTACTCCCACAGAGGCGTATATTCGTGCTTAGGGTGTAAATTCGCATCCAACACGTGCACAGTACAACACTTCCGATCGTGCGAAGAACAGGAAGACTGCCAGTCGAATCACGTCCGAATCCCACCAACCGGAGGAGGCAAAAATAAGAACTGCTCGTGAAGGGAGTTCACTGCACCGACATGTTTTACGCGGGTCCTCGCACGAACTATGAGTTGGATTCCATAAATTTGTCACACGCCCCGCATAACTCACCTCGAGTGAGCGCGTGAATATAGCCTATATTTACGAGCAAACGATCACTTCAACTGTGTAGCCTTTGTTCAACCGGCGCAGACGCACGCATCAACACAACTCTAAACATTTTTTCAGCTGCTGCGATCAAGTGCAACTAACGACGAAGAACAAACGACCAGCCACGAAAGAAAAAAAAATGGAACGCATTCAGGGACTGGCAACGCTTACATATAGTATTCTTTTTTTTAGTGCAAAAAAAAATGAAAACGACAGCGAATTAAGGTGCAAGGTCCTGGCTATTCACAGGCCCACAGAAGCGGCTTGCATTCATAGGGATGTGCTTATGGGCCTGTACTCAATAAGCCGCGTTTACACGAATGCGACAGAAGTCGACACAATCCACTTTGTTGAATTGAATTGAATTGAATTGGTTGTTGAGGAAAGGAAATGGCGCAGTATCTGTCTCACATCTCGGCGGACACCTGAACCGCGCCGTAAGGGAAGGGATAAAGAAGGGACTGAAAGAAGAAAGGAAGAACGAGGTGTCGTAGTGGAGGGCTCCGGAATAATTTCGACCACCTGGGGATCTTTAACGTGCACTGACACCGCACAGCACACGGGCGCCTTAGCGTTTTTCCTCCATAAAAACGCAGCCGCCGCGGCCGGGTTCGAACCCGGGAACTCCGAACCCGGCCGCGGCGGCTGCGTTTTTATGGAGGAAAAACGCTAAGGGAAGGTGCAAAAATGTCGAGGAAGAGAGTAGAGAACGAGTCGAGCCTTTCCTTCGCAAAACCTGCTCATTCTCTCGAAAAGTTGACTGGAGTCGACGTCTGTCGCATTCATGTAAAGGAGGCTATAGGGATGTGCTGATTGGAATGTGCTCACAGGGCTGCGCTCATGCGGAGGTGATCACGAAAAGGCGCTCATAGGGATGTGGTTTGGCAGAAGTGCCCGGGCGGAGATGCTCATATATACTGATATACTCGAGCGGAGGTGCTCATAAAGGTGTACTCACGCAGATCTGCTCACAGAACAGGGCTCACGGAGGTGGCTCAGCGGTGCGAAGGCCCTCAGTCTGTCCCAAGTACAGGTTCCGCAAAAAGTTTCTGGACCGCGAAAATTATCCTGCTTTAATCCTAAGCATTCAGCTACAAACTGAAGGGTGTGCACTTTGAACGACTTTCCCTGCACGACCTGCACAGTGCGCTATACTCACTTCCTGGCTTTGACTCCTCTGGTCACCGAGGAAATTTTTGTGAGTGAGTGAGTGAGTGCGAAAGATTTCGGTGTCCCGAAAACTTTTGTGGGCACCTGTACAGCGCGCGGAGAGACACGGTACAAGCTTTTTTTTTTTTTCCGCGCCTTCTTTTCTCCCAACAACCCGAGCGCGTTTTCCGGTTGGCGTATGGCGAAACCGATTCGACTGACGTCCCGAGCCGCAATACACCGTGAAGAAATTCGCTCAAGACAAAGAGAAAAAGTTTTCCTTACGGCACGGTAACTCGTCCTTGTATTACCGCGCACTTCGCAATAACCCTCCCCCACACAGCTTCGCATGTCCGAGCATCGTGAGTTCACCCCCCCCCCCCCCTTCCAAATCTCCCCGTAGAGAAATTACGTGCGCTGCACGTAATTACTGCACAAGCGCCATCGGGATGGAGTGTACGCGAGTAGGTTACGCGTACACACCACGACGAAGCAATCCATTTGATTGCGGCCTCCCTCGCAAAGACCAGATCACCTTGAAGCCTGGCGGAACAACGCAGAGCGAGCAGACACGTGTCCGGCATGGTTCAGCACACGACGGAAGGTCGCGTAGAACGCACACGCGAACTAAAATAAATAACTCGGGTATCGAACTTGAGAATGATTTAAGGGGACAGTTCCTCTGGCGGGAAAAACTACTTAGAAAAAAAAAATCACAAAAGGTACGTTGCGCTACTTTCAGGGAGTACTCCTTGACAGCATGCTAATCAGGAATTCTATTTAATATATTGCTCTTACTTGTACGTGTACTTACTATGGCAGAACCAAAAGTTCCGCCGCGGTGGCTCAGTGGTTATGGCGCTCGGCTGCTGGCCCGAAAGACGCGGGTTCGACCCGGCCGCGGTGGTCGAATTTCGATGGAGGCGAAATTCTAGAGGCCCGTGTGCTGTGCGATATCAGTGCACGTTAAAGAACCCCAGGTGGTCGAAATTTCCGGAGACCTTCACTACGGCGTCTCTCCTAGCCTGAGTCGCTTTGGGACATTAAATCCCCATAAACCAAACCAAACCAGAACCAAATGACGGGATAATTCAAACGCGTAACTGCAGAATGCGAACATTTACGAGGGGACAATGATCACTTGTGGGAAGTGTATACGATGACGTATACAGCTCCCCGAAAAGTGATAACAGACCTCGTTTGCACTTCGTTGCGTGCTACTTTGAATATCGCTCGGAGGTGTACACACCCCTGAGCGATGCAGGTGCGATATAACGCGACAATTAAACCGCGAACAGAAGAACGATAATATTTTTTGAGATAACGAATATGTGCCCGGTAATAATTACCACATCGAAGGTGCGATGACCGCTCCTTGATAACCGACCACGACTGTACTTCTTTCCCGCTTGTTTTTTTTTTCGTAAAGGGGGGGGGGGGGGCGTTTGCATTTATTTTGTCTTAGACTGTATACACGTCAGAGAGCAAGGGTGAGAAGCCAATTTTCCTAGTACCGGTTTCAGTTTACTGATTAATGCCATTCAGTCGTTCAATCACTGCTTGCACCCACAGCTGCTACCACTAGTGTATATATGAGGTCCAAAAACGCAGTAGCGCATTGTCGGCAACAATTAGTCACATGACTTAAAAACGAAGGCATGAATCAAGCTTCGATTATACTATGCCACATTCACTCAACAGTCGTCAAAATACAACACAAAAATTGATAACGGCAGATAAAAATATGGCAGGGCGTTCCAAATCGTATTTTCTCGCTCAACTGACAAATCTGTCCTTGATCTTTGCACGAGGTGTTATTCGAAAACTAAACCAAGCACTGAGAAACAAACGACATTAACAGATTCATCAGGTGACCTGCTATTGAAGTCAAAAGCGGAAGGCACGTGTTTTCGCAAATGTAGTACACGTCGAACGATTGAAGCCTGCGATAGACTGCGACCTTCTCGCAGAGTCTCGAACACCACGCTACGTCACGTGAAGTAACTAACTGTGCAAAAGGGGGCGCGGCAATTAGCTCGGCGCTATCGACGCGGTGTTGGGAGACGCTGCATCGCGCCTAACACGCCTCGTGTCTGTATATATGCCTCCGCAATTTTCTCCTTCGGTGGATTTCGCGGTCGTTACGCAGGTCATCACTATAGGCCGCGTATAGTAAAGAATGCACGCGAACAGCGCGTCATTAGACGAGGACTCGGCTCAGCGAAAGAGCACCTGCGCATATATAACAACGCAGCCTAGTTGGCGCTCAAGGCTACGCGCAGTTTAATGATCAGAAGTGCTCAGACAGTGCCTGGGAGTAACGGACTTTAGAAAGGTCCCTCATAAAGATGGTCTATATACAGTCTATAGACTTCTTATAGACTCTATTGCCTTCCTATAAATATTTCTTTGTCTCTACTCATAGCCTAAAGACTGTCTATAGACAAAAGTCTACTGAAAGTGTACGGCCATAAATCTATAGACTGTCTATAGGATTTGAATTGCCTATAGAGTTCTCTAGGGTTCGTCTATAGTCTAGATTTTATACACAGAAGTCTATGGACAGTCTATAGACTGTCTAAAGAAGTTTCTGTAAGGGGTAGGCGAACAAAAACTAAGTCGTACTCCAGCCAGGAGCCGGTTCGAACCCGGGTTTCAGCCCGCACAATTTTGGGAAAGGTCGGAGCTCAAGACCCGCCACGTACTAAAGATAGTGTTCAATGGAAAACTAAATGGCTACTACAAAAAATAAGGGGATGGGGGGAATGGGTACAGCGCGTGCTATAGGATGCTCGCGATAAGGCTCCCTCCGCCATGGTTGCCATAGTCGCGAACAACTCAAGAACAAAGCGGTTTTTACCCGACAGAGGACCCCCTTCCAGCCAATGGCGTCGGCCGATCCTTATGACCCTGATAACGAGACAATGCAGGGAGTGGCAGATGAACGGGGATAGTCCCCTGCCTGCACTGCAACGCTGGCAGGTTCATAACAATCGGCCGACGCCATTGGCTGGAAGAGGGTCCTTGTCGGGAAAAAGCCGCTTCGTTCTTGAGTTGTATCAGACAGCCGCAAAGTATTTGGTCATAATCTCTAAGAGAGAGAATACATATCGTATATTGCTGTGCAGAAAGCCCACAGTGCGCGTACGCACGAATAGCTTCTGCGACCCGACGCCAGCTACAGAACTCGCAACACTGAAAACGAGAACAACTCGTTGAAGGTGCACATTAAACGTCATCCTCAGCACCACATTTTTCACCCCGTTCTTTCACTTTGCGTTCGAAGCCGAGTCCATAAACAACGCGTTCAGCCGGCAGCTGAAGCAGAAAGATGGACAACCGACTCTCTTAATTAAGAACGGGAATGAGAAGCAACGAAGAATTGAGTAAAAAAAAAAAAATTCATACGCGCGAGTGACATTACGGTTGAAGTCTACTACAAGCGAAATAACCGTAACTCGATTTTCAAGTGACGGGCGTTCACGTTAATAGGACGCCGCGAATAGGACCGGATCGCGACAGCTGCGTGCACTAAGCGCTAACCGCATGAGGCGATAGTTCGCGGCGACACGCCGCGCGATGGGCTGAGGGCCGCCGAAGCACTGTCGCTCATAGCGTCGCCCAGGCTCTGGGTTTGCAGAAAATGTCGCCCATCGACCAGAAGTGCCGTGCGAGACTAGCCAATGACGGTAGGCCTTGCGGGTGCGCAACTTCCGTCTCGTTTGCGCGCGAAAGTCGTTTTTTTTTTTTCAGCGGAGCAGTAGCCGACGTATCCCTCACCATGGCAGCTATGCAAGAATGTAATGAAAGGCTCATTAATTAAGTTCAAAACTAAAGGGTGCTGTGGGATATGTCCTACACGCACTATAAGTCACAAGAGCGCCGGAATGTCGCCTGGCGCCTCATCGCAGCGTCCCTCGGGCACGTCACGTGACTTTGTGTAGTCGACTAAAAATAAAATTATTACCTAAATATATTTTTGCAATGTTTTTATTGTGTTTTACCTTGTATGAAGCCTTGAGAGCGTTGTTCTACGCGTTAATTAACGCAAAATGACTGAACGCTGAATCTGGCGCAATGAGCAACACTGAAAACGCGCCGCTCCGACGCCGAGTCCCGTCGCTTCGTGCGGTTTGCGCCAGCGGCAGCGATGGGCGACGGCGGCGTCATCGCGCGACGTATCGCGAAGGAATATCGCCTCATGCGGTTACCGCTTAAGTGTGCTACACCCTTAATGGAAAGACAGAACCAAAGTGGACACCGCCAAAAGCGCTCGCGTTGTCCAGCCCTTCTTTGTCCTTGTTTCTTTGCGCTTGTACATGATTGCAATGCACCAACTCGCCCAAAGGTCTGCGCTCTTGAGATTCAGATCAACATTCACAAAAAATGACAAAGCAAGGAAATCTGGGGGAGGGGGGGGGGTGATCGTGGGAGGGAGACGAGCAAGCAGGACGCGTTTATGCTTCTGCGGTATCACTTTCGTCAGAGGCGCACCAGCGAGACGGACACGGCATGCGCGGAGTTCAGCGACAGCAACACATGTGAGCTCTCGTCAAAGGCGAAACGCGCATCCCTCACGCGAGGCTTCGCCGTGTCAACGTCAGCACCGCTTAGATAGAGAGGGGGGAAAATTGAAAAAAAAACGCGAATTGTAAAAAAAAAGAGAATAGGATGATCCGATCGCATGACACGGAAAAACAGTCGCGCGATGTCCGCGCGATGTACGCGCGCGCGCGTGTGTCAACACAGAACAGCTGCGCGCGACCTTTACGCGAAAGTGTCGCCCGAGGTGCGCCTACAGCGAAGTAAAAAGGCCCTGGGGGACCTCGTGGCCGGGCCTCGCAGCCGGCTCTGTTGCCAACGGAATGGCGGCGGCGGTGACAGCGGAGCGAACCCGGGACCTTCTGGAGGAATTCCGGAAGGCCGCAAGGAGCGCTCGCGCTTTGCATTCAAGCGCGGCCTCAAGCGGAACGTGCGGGGGAAGGAACTGTTCAGAATATTGGCCGTTGTCTTACTGACTGGAAAGGCTGCATGCATGCGCCTCCTTTGCGCGCCTATGTTCGCACAATGGAGTAAGTAGTCATGCGAACTATCCAGGCAAAGAAGAAAGAATCAGAACCTTCAGAAAAATTCGCCGGAGTTTACCACTCTATTGTCGGATACAACTCAAGAAGGAAGCGGCTTTTCCCCGTCGAAGGACCCCCTTCCAGCCAATGGCGTCGGTCGATTCTCATGACCCTGGTAGCGGGACAATGCAGGGAGTGGCAGATGGAAGGGGATATCCCCTCCCTGCACTGACCGGCCGCTCCCTGCATTGTCACGCTAGCAGGGTCATGAGAATCGGCCGACGCCATTGGCTGGAAGGGGGTCCTTCGACGGGGAAAAGCCGCTTCCTTCTTGAGTTGCATCAGACTATACAGTAATGCTAAGTGCGACAACAGCTGGGCTGGCGAGAAATGCTGATGTCAGCCGGAGTGTTTAGGAACTTTGAGTTGGTGTATGGGGTGTAGGAGTATGGGTGCAAAGTACATTCTAAACATGACCTTATAAGAGAATATGAAAGGAGTAAGCACTCCTCTAACACACTTCCTTTTAAGGACAGGGCATGGCGTCAAAGTCGCGGCGTAGATTTAAGTATACGGAATGCTTATAGTGTTATCGACAGAGGCACATTCCCACCTCAAAACACAGTTACTTCATGCAGTCAGCAATCGGAGGATACTTTTGAAGTCAGGCACCGGAGATCTTGAGGTTTTTCAATTAGCAGAGGCCTCGGTTAAAATCGTTGTAATTACTGCAATAACTTCGCATACTTTGAAGAGGGGAATCGTTTCCGTTGCCTTATTTTTCCGTATTTCGCTATTTTTAGTGACGGAAATCCACCCCAGGGCTTGGGCCGCATACACTGATCCTATAATGAAAGCGCCGGAGGACCGTTTACTCCCTTTTTATTCCCGTGTAAGGATATTCAAGCTTACAGTGTAGCCGAGAAGGAGAGGGGATAGCGCGGGCGATGACATTAACGACGCGATTTCGCCAAACATTCGACATGCTACAGCTCTCGCTGTAAAACCGGGCGTGAGCGGTGTCGTTGCTGTTACTGGCGCTGCGTTAGAACGGCATTTCTAAAACAAAGCGTCGATAGAGATTTCCACCCCTATGTCTTGAACCTTGGCGGAAATCGGACCCGCGACCGTGTGCACAGTAGTATAGCAGAGCTGCAACAGGTGCTGATATACCGCGATGTACCTTTGTTACAATAAGGTGAAGGAAGGCGCAAACTTTTCGCTATAAACGACATCCCCACCCCTGGACAGGCAGAGATTTCAGCGGAGACGGAATTTGGAGTAAAACGACTTCTCGAGAACGAAAGCGTATGATGCTGTCGCCAGAGGAAACTGAAGCGGTTTCATTGGGCACCCAGTTTCGGCACACAGAGAAGTTTCACGCAACGCACATGTGAGAACGGAGCAACCGGAAGCGGAAAACGATCAAGAACTATTCATCTAAGTTTACAATTTCCAGCTGCCAGCCTTTTCCCAATTTCTCAACACGTCCGTGCTTGCGTCATGTGCACTTCCTGTTATTCGCTTGCGAACTCACGTGGCCTTTCTTCACACCATGAGCAAGGAATCTGAGCCGTATAACGCTTTGAGCCTCACACGACCGCAAATCGTTGCCACCCTTGCCAACTTCTATCTCTCGACATCGAACAGCTGTCATTTTTTTTTTTTCATCCGCTGTAACAACTTGTTTTTAGCGCACCGTCATAAAAACAGATATTGCATGAACGGTAATGCTACAGCTATGGAAACCTCCAAACTGCAAACAAACCGTAAACGTTCGAACCCTTCCTCAGACGTTTGCTCGCTCGTTTGCCTATTACGTTCGACTGAGTACGTCTCAACCGCAGCCCAGTTCAAATTAAGAAATTACCGACCATAACCGTTTGCACCCCGAGGCATAACTTTCCTCTCTTGAAGGCAGTCAAGTTAAACGCAAGCAAATAGATATGAGCAGCTCAGCAGTAGGATGCAGGTGAGATTCGTTAAGACTTCCGTAGAGTCGCCGTCGCGCCACTGAAGTGAAAATTAATCGCGCAATAGTTTTGCACAGATATTCTCGTTTCGCTGTTCGCGTTTGAACAGCACGTCAAATGAAGCGCAGTTCAAACGTTATGAGATTATATATGCCCCCTTCCCGCTTCCCCATGCTGGATACAGAGTTGAACCTCTTTATAAAGAAGTTGAAGTGGTCCGACAATTACTTCGTTATAGCCCCTGTTGAGTGAGCTTCTAAGGGGAATCGTCATTCCTTCGTTATATTCATTATTTCGTTATAAAGAGTTTCGTTGTAACGAGGTTCGGCTGTAAGCCTGAGCGTATAGCTATTAGTGGACTCGCAGGCCAGCGTTCACTGCAACTTAAACGGGGGAAAGCCCAGGGTGTCGGGTGTCGACGCCACTTCCCATCCCTCTGGGGGCGTGACCAAGCGTCTTGTTAATAATAATTAACAAAAAGAGCACGCGTCGCGCTTAATTGCTGCTTAACGACCTACAGCTCAGTGAACCGAACTGACGCTGCTGCCAACGGCAACTTAAAAAATAATTAGCGGGGAAGTGTTGGGGGGGGGGGGGGCGGCTAAAGGGAAGATGGAAGACTCGGGACAACGCATCACTGAACAGGTGTTGTGCATAGCAGAAAGTAGGAGCTTCAAGCGGACTCGGAACTGAAGACCCATTTTGTGCCCGAACGATGCTTCGTTGTGTGCCGCGATCCACGAGGGACATGTGGCACCTGTGCCCGAGCGGTTATTTTTCAATTCCGTATCTTATTTACGTGCACATCTTGTACGAATGCAATCCTCGTACACAGCTGTCAACAGGAGCTTCTCTCCGCTATCTTTTTCTATACTATACCCTTGCTTTCTTTATTTCTCCCTGCTTATCACCATCGCTATCTGTCATTTTTTTGCTACTGTTGTCAATTTCCAACAAACAATCACCGCCATCACATATATACGACACGCTCAGCAAGGTGCATTTCACGCGTTTAAAATTTGAACACGCCACATACGTATGACGTCATTCTTCGGAATCGCGCCAGGCCTGCGTGCCGGGGGCGGTGAGGGAGGCGCCTTTTTTCTGGTGGAAATAAAAGCTGTTTCAATCAATCACGCAAAAATTTCGCTCTGTGGCGGAAAATAATGTTCGCTGTCTTAATTTTCATTTTCGCTCACCCAACTGCACCCGCCGCGGTGGCTCAGTGGTTAGGGCGCTCGGCTACTGATCCGGAGTTCCCGGGTTCGAACCCGACCGCGGCGGCTGCGTTTTTATGCAGGCGAAACGTTAAGGCGCCCGTGCGCTGTGCGCTGTCAGCGCACATTTAAGATCCCCAGGTGGTCGAAATTATTCCGGAGCCCTCCACTACGGCACCTCTCTCTTCCTTTTTTCTTTCACCCCCTCATTTATCCCTTCCCTTACGGCGTGGTTCAGGTGTCCAACAATATATGAGACAGATACTGCGCCATTTCCTTTCCCCAAAAACCAATTAAAATATAAATAATAATAATTGGTTTTGGGGGAAAGGAAATAGCGCAGCATCTGTCTCATATCTTTGGACACTTGAACCGCGCCGTAAGGAAAGGGATAGAGGAGTGAGTGCAAGAAGAAAGGAAGAGAGAGGTGCCGTAGTGGAGGGCTCCGGAATAATTTCGACCACCTGGGGATCTTTAACGGCACTGACATCGCACAGCACACGGGCGCCTTAGCGTTTTGCCTCCATAAAAACGCAGCCGCCGCGGTCAATTAAAAAATCAAACTGCAGCCCTCCGGATTCACCTACGCGGTGCGGCGGCGTGTCGTCGTCTCGCTCCACTGGAACGAATCGCGCGTGCATTAGGCGCCGTTTCGAAATCGCGCGTCTTCCACGATTACAGAATTCCGACCTTGGCCGGGGGGGAATAAATGTCTCGAGGCACGGGCGATGGGTAAAAAACACGCGATCAGGTGCCGTACCTTCCGACCCAGATCACCACGCGTTAAACGCTCATCCCACCCCACACGCACGCACCACGGAGGGGGGGGGGGGGGGGGGGGGGGTAGGTAGACCGTATTATCAGTCCTCGTGACTGGCCCAGAATTTCGCTTACGGCTGAGCACAAAGCCGGCAAAAGGCAGAACGACACACTCCAGGAACAAAAGCAAACAAATAAAAAGCATCCTTCACGAAAGCGTTTGCGCAAGGCGGCTTCCCCGAGGGCGGAAGCCTTGCCCAAGCCTACGGCGCCGGGATGTCTTCTCCTCGCGGCGGAGGCAGTGACGTCACGGGCGCGCCTGACGAAACCCTTGAAGCACGCGCCCTCGACCCACGTCACTGGTATCACGCGCTCCCGCTAGCGCGAGCTCACGGGGAGAGAGCGCGAGAAGTGAGGTTATCCTTCCTTACCGGCTTGCGTCACGAGCGAGGTCTGGGTAGGGGGTGTGGGGGGAGGGGGGGGGGTGACTACCGTGTTTTCAGGAATGACACGATGATTACGGCCAGCGTTGCCGTCAGCGGCCCGAGTGTTGCATTTGCAAAGATGCAAAGTGTCGCATAGATCTGTTAAGGACGTGTCCACGTGCGTTTCCATAAGCAGTTGTTTACTTCGAACTCGCGTACGCTTTCCGTAGCGCTGTGCGTCAGATACGATGCGATACGGCTCTGGCGTTTTGATCCAACGCAGCAGAGAAAAATACCGGCGCGTGGCAAGCAAAAAAAAAAAAGGTGCTAGGAAGAAAAGGAAATCAGAAAGGGTGCTATAGCACCCGACCGTGGCGGCAGCGTTTTTATGGAAGCAAAACGCCATGGCGCCCGTGTGCTGTGCGATGACACTGCACGTTAAAGATCCCCAGGTGGTCGAAATTATTCCGGAGCCCTCCACTACTGCACCTCTCTCTTCCTTTCTTCTTTCACTCCCTCCCTTATCTTTTCCCTTACGGCGCGGTTCAGGTGTCCGCCGATATATGAGACAGATACTGCGCCATTTCCTTTCCACACAAAAACCAATAATTAATTAAAGGGTGCTTAGACAGCTCCGCCCGAGTACGTGGGGAATTCAAGAGAGAGAGAGAGAGCCTTTACTGAGAAGCAGACATTAAAGCCAGGATGGTTAAAACGAGTTCACCGAGCGATTACGCTAGTCCAGGACTGAACTTCACTTGATGATGAACACGATGTTTTGTTCGTAGCAGCGCCCGTGGTGCCGTATTCGTTTCGTTACCTCCTGTCGTCATCCTTTCGCGCATGTTTCTAACGTTCGTAGAAAATGAGCCAAATAGCCCGCAAGACCGTCCTAGTAAAAACAATAAAGTTGACGACGTCAACTGAGACTGATATACGACAACTGCTGAGAGAAACAGCATTGAAGCCAAGAATCGCAAGCGGCCACGCGCTGAGCAGTTCCAAATAATCGAGCCATCGCACGAATGTCTGAATGCTGAAAGATAACATTAACGTCGTCTAGGTCGCTGCTTCAACGCGGCTTACGAATTCCGGTTAATGCGAGACGCGGCCTGGGCTAACCTGCGGACGCACGTTAGGCGTAGGACAGAAAGGACGTATGGAAAATCACCCTAACGAGGTCGCTTGGCATCGCCCGGTAGAAGGACGGCGCCAGCTCTAATCACCGCGCACTTTCGTTCCAAAGCCAGCAGCACCGTAGTGTGACTGCGGTTAAGAAAAACGAAAAGAAACACTTCGGAAAGCGTGACTGAAAACATATGAGCACCCCCCCCCCCCCCCCCCACACACACACACGCGCGGCACAAGCGCTATAGTTCGATACAACTCTAGAAAGAAGCGCCTTTCCCCCGTCAAAAGACCCCTTTTCAGCCAATGGCGTAGGTCAATTCTCACCACCCTGCAGCGTGACAATGCAGGAGCGGCGCGACAAGGAAGGAAGGTTCGGTTTGGTTTATGGTTGTTTAACGTCCCAAAGCGACTCAGGCTATGAGAGACGCCGTAGTGAACAGGGCTCCGGAAATTTCGACCACCTGGGGTTCTTTACGTGCACTGACATCGCACAGTACAGGGGCCTCTAGAATTTCGCCTCCATCGAAATTCGACCGCCGCGGCGGGATCGAACCCCCCGACCATGGAGGGAGGGATCTGTACCCTTTCATCTGCCACTCCTTGCATTGCCAGGCTAGCAGGGTCATGAGAATCGGCCGACGCCATTGGCTGGAAAGGGGCCCTTCGGAAAGCGGGGAAAGCAGCTTCGTTTTTGAGTTGTATCCGACAGTAGCATTATTCATTATATTTTTGCACTTAGACGTTTCATTGCAATCTGCACCAACTAGCCCAGCAGGAAGTTTTGCTAGTAAGGTTACGCGGCAGATAAAAATGACCTCTCCTCTTCCACCTTGTAACGGAGAGAACGAATCACGAAGACAACTAAACCCAGAAGCGAAGGAGATATCGCCTAAAAGACTAAAAACGTCATAAACCTGTCACAAACGTGGAGCTGGTTTTCCGCCTTGCCCGACTAGACCGGGAGCGATCGACGCACAACTGTTTGCGAGGCCAGGAAGAGGAAAAGCAAACCCTCGCTTACTCTACACGCCCATGCAGTGAAAACAAACACCGGCAGCAAAGAAAGCATCACACGCCTACCGGCCAGGGGCTCGCGCAAAGAAACAACACCTCCGCCGCGAGGGGCGCGCACATTTAAAACCTCGACTCAAGAGAAACAAACAGCAAATATTTATTCGGAAAGCCTTCACCGAAGAGAGGCGACGCAGTCGACTCCCCCCTTTGGCGAGGCACAGCGACACGTGTGTGGCGGAAAACACGGAAGACGTCGCGGGCTCGTCGTAGTCTGAGCAGCAGCAGCAGGGAGGCGAGGAAGTACACGCGCGATCGCTCTCCGCAGGGAAGGGGGGGGGGGGGGGGGGAGGAAACGAGGCAGAATTGAGAGAGGGGGGGGAAGGTCACCCGACAACAGCAGCAACAGCAGAGGCCGCACGAAAACAAAGGCGAAGCGAGTCGAGGCAGCGCGGAGGCCTTCCGCGGAGAGGGCAGAGGCGCTAGAGGGCTTCCCCGGTCGCTCGCACTTGCCCGCACGGGATCAATGCACGACTCCCCCGACGAAGCAGCGGCAGAAAGCACATGCACAGAATCAGAAGCGCCGGAGCAGATGCGCAGAAGCAGATGCGCAGAGGTGAATGCGCATAAGTAGATGCACAGAGGTAGATGCTCTTACGTTACTGGCCGATTCGACGAACAAGCGGCGACACCGAAGGCTGTCAGGAATGCCTTTACTGCATCTCGGCAGCCGGGCAGGAAAGAGCGACGTCCGCGATAAATAGCCCGCGATATCAGCGTTTTTCATACGCGTCATGTTGAACAAGAAGTCGGCAATACCTTCCGCGCGACAGAGGGTGTTATCACCAGAATAATGTAACAATGCACAGAAGTAAATGCACGAAGGTAGATGCGCAGATGTAGATGCGCATATGTAGATGCGCAGAGGTAAATGCGCAGAGGTAGATGCGCAGAGGTAAATGCGCAGAGGTAGATGCGCAGTAGTAGATGCGCAGAGGTAGATGCACAGCTGCAGAAGCAAATGCACAAAAGCAGACGCACAGGGGTAGATGGCGCCGATGCAGATGCGCCGATACAGATGCACAGAAGAAGATGCACAGAAGCGGATGCACAGAGCAGCGCAAAGAAAGGACGAAGGACAGAAAGTGAAAGAATCAAAGGAAAAGACCAAAGTACCGAAATTAGTTCACGGGAGGAAGGAACAAATAATGGAAGATAAAGGAATAAACGTTACCGCCACGTCGTAATGGTTCTGTCTCAGGCGCTTGGAGCAACAAACTCGATGCGTCCAGTTGTGCGCGCGCGGTAAGAGCCCTGTAGTATCGGAAAGTCATTGCGCATGCGCACAGTCGCGTGGCACCACCGGCGTAAGTGCAGCGGTACACGCTGGAAACAACCTCCGGTGCTCTATTCGTCTTTAAAAACGACAACGAGGAACAACTACATTCGTTGGCCTGCATGGATATATTTTACGGCGTTCTGGTGACAAAGGAACTACTTTTATAGAGCTTTTGTAAGCGAGAAAAGAAAACAAAAATCCAGATAAAGGTGTAGCCACCATCAGAAGTTTTAAGAAACAACCTGCGATGACGTCATTTTTTTTTGGGGGGGGGGGGGGGGGGCGGGGGAGACTCAGGTAAACCACCATTAGTCACGGAGTCCTTGGAGGCTTTAACGTCACAAGTTTGAATCGAATGGCCGGGAAAAAAAAAGTTCCTCACTTTTTAAATCCCGTCTTCTCGGTAATAAATGCGTCTTCTTTTGCCCAACAAAAGCACGGGCAGAATAGAGCCAAAGAATCTCTTTTCACTAAAAGCAAGAACTGAATGGCGCTGCTCCGAGTGTCCGCTTTAAGCCCACAGCTGTCATAATAACAAGAGCCGAAGATGACTGCCAGGAGGTTTACGCATACTTCGACGAAGTCACCGCGAGCCTTCACCAGCCCTGGTGATAATACGTGGCGACGATCGGCGTGAAAACAGGAAACACAGCGACGGAAAGTGCGTATAAGCACCACCTTCCCTGTACAGCACGCACAGGGTGCGGCATTCTCGGCGTTATCACAACACAAAAGTACGGCAGCGTGACAGGACAAGCAGGGGGAAAACCAACCGTAACGCTATTGTCATGCACGTCGCCAGGGGGGGTGACCACAATAACAGCTGACAACGGGCAGGCAGGGCACCTTTCACAACACAATGGGTGCCTCGGTTAGCTACTATGCGCAGCTATGGCCCGTTGAATAATAGAGTTGTGGGAAGCACAATCGACGGCGTATATAGTACAAATTGCACGTGGAACACGCACAGCCTTTATTCCTTCAGCAAAACTTCTGACACGAAATTCGAGGCATTAGCTGTGCCACCATGTCTACTAGATTTTCTAGCACTTTCATCACATTTGACCACATCTTATAGTTATTCTGCATGCATATCTTAGTTTTATCTTTTTGCGGTGTTACTTTTTGGCCTTTTAACTCGTCATATTTTTATACCTTCTACCGTTTTTATCTTCATGACCATGTTTTTATCTCTGCTTGTTCTTGGCGTCTTCAAATTTTTTTCTTGACATATTTAGTAAAGATCTGTGCCGGTTTTTGCTTGCTTGTTGCCACTGCCCCTTCATTTAATTCCTGAGCCATCGTCCGATCAAAAGTTTGTTTTGCTCTGCTTGTGCGTCATTGCCTCTGACAGGTTACTGTATAAGTACGTTGTAATAATTCTTCCGAAATAATGTTGAAAGTTAAGCGCTTCTGTCCGTGTCGGCCTCCTTGTTTCTTGTCCGTTCTTTTTGCGCTGGTTCCTCTGAGATCTTTACTCCTTGCGGTGACGTAAGCAGTGGGCACGTACGTGTAATCACGTGACTTAAGTGCTGAGGGGCAGTGTTTATGGGTTTTACGTGTTTAAAGCGGTGCACAGCCTACAGGATGTCTCATAATGCAGAAGAAGTACTTTGGTTTGGGGTTAATTGGTTCATGGCTGTAGATGATGTCAGTACGGCGCGAAAGGAACAAGGACAAGAGAGGCACAAGAACACAAAAGGACAGGCGACTGTCCTGTTCTGTTCTTGTGCCTGTCTTGTCCTAGTCCCTTTCGCGCCGTCCTGACATCAACTACAACCTAATGCCTCACGCGTACGCCGTGAAGATTATAGTTAACGCTACTATACTCCTGGTCGGAACTATCGCCAAATGGAATGTACGCTTAGTCGGAGTTGCGTTCAGTAGTTCGCAACGCAGAGCATGGTATATAATAATTATAATTGGTTTTTGGGGAAAGGAAATGGCGCAGTATCTGTCTCATATATCGTTGGACACCTGAACCGCGCCGGAAGGGAAGCGACAAGGGAGGGAGTGAAAGAAGAAAGGAAGAAGGAGGTGCCGTAGTGGAGGGCTCCGGAATAATTTCGACCACCTGGGGATCTTTAACGTGCACTGACATCGCACAGCACACGGGCGCCTTCCATAAGAACACAGCCGCCGCGGTCGGGTTCGAACCCGGGAACTCCGTCGAGTGCCCTAACCACTGAGCCACCGCGGCGGGTCAACAGCAGAGCATGGTAAAAATACGGAGCCAAGATAAATCGAAAAATGCCTATCGTAAAAAAAAAGAAAAAAGCAGCAGATCGGAAGAAGCCTTTACGAACCTCGCGTTGGCATCGTACACCCACTTTTTTTTCTTTTTGTACACGCTGAAAATACGCGGCCGCGGATAAGGAAATTCGCGAACGGTAATACATATACACGACGAGATAAACAGGCAAACCGATTTGGCGAACGGGGTTTGGAGCGCTATACTCAGCTCGGCGCTGACGTCATGGAAGAAACTGCGCGGCGGCGAAGCCGCGGCGGTTTGTTCCGAGAAGGCGACTTAATGCCTTTCTTTGGGAGCGACGGCGGAGAGCGGTCGCGCCACAACGATCACGCGCATATCGTTATACGCGTGCGAATGCACCAATGCCGCGGCGATCAGATCGATGCGGAAAGACAGGGGGCGCGCGCGCCCAGTGCGACACTTAAGCGCTACAGGGAAATAAAGAGAAGATAAGAAAGGAGGAAAGGTTTTCCGACGAAGCGTGCAACAGCACGAACAAAAATGAGCTCTGCGACGTTCGAGCGAGGAACGAAATGCGTAATTAGAGACCTCCTCCAGTAATTGATGGTAAGCGAGCATGCACGTATCTCCAGCTATACGCATTTCGAGGAGGGGGAAAGAGCGTACGGCATGGAAGGTAGAAAAAGGTCAGCAAAAAAAAAACAGGAAAAAGATAAAACTGTAGCTCATATACGCCTACAGGGCACGCAGCAACAGGTTCCCCTTCAGTCCAGCAGCAGGTTCCCCTTCAGTCTAGAGACAGGCATGCCCCTTTAGTCTGGAGACAGGTAAAGATAGGTTGCCCTCCAGTTAGAGACAGGATACCCTTGTCTAGAAATAGGTTCCCCTTCTGTCTAGAGATTGGTTTCCCTTCAGTATAGAGGCAGGTTCGCCTTCAGTCTAGAGACAGGTATACCCCGCAAGTCTGGAGACAGGTTCCCATCCAGTCTACAGACAGGTTCCATTTCAGTCTAGAGGCAGGTTCCCCTCCAGTCTACAGAGAGGTTCCCTTTCAGTCTAGAGATAGGTTCCCTTTCAGTCTAGAGATAGGTTCCCCTCGTCTACAGACAGGTTCCCTTTCAGTCTTGAGACAGGTTCCCATCCAGTCTACAGACAGGTTCCATTTCAGTCTAGAGACAGGTAAAGATAGGTTGCCCTCCAGTTAGAGACAGGATCCCCTTGTCTAGAAATAGGTTCCCCTTCAGTCTGGAGACAGGTATACTTCCTTCAATCTGGAGACAGGTATACTTCCTTCAATCTGGAGACAGGTATACTTCCTTCAATCTGGAGACAGGTATACTTCCTTCAATCTGGAGACAGATTCCCTTTCAGTCTAGAGACAGGTTCCCTTTCAGTCTATAGAAGGTTCCCCTTCAGCCTAGAGAAGGTTCCCTTCAGTCTAGAGAAGGTTCCCCTTCAGTCTAGAGAAGGTTCCCCTTCAGCCTACCGACGATCTACAGATTATCTAAACACCACTTTTTTCCCGGAGCTGCAAGAGGCTAAATACAGGTGAGAATGCTTTACATGTTGCGAATGGTTAGGACACGCGGGACAGCAAGCAATCAGGCTAATTTCGACACCGAGTGAACTAAGGAAAAGCCTGCAAAAACAAACTACAGCGATAAGGCGTCCGGGCCGGCGGTATGCGTGCAAGCTATAAGAGTGAAAGTCAACGCACGAATCGGCACCGAAACATGACCGATAACGGTTCAAACACGCCACCCGTAAAAGCGGCGCACTGCCAACCACGTTCTTCAGAGTGTACTGCAGCACTCACGCAACAATATTTAGCAGCGCGCGGAACTTCACATGAATAATAATAATTGGGTTTTTTTGGGGGAAAGGAAATGGCGTAGTATCTGTCTCATATATCGTTGGACACCTGAACCGCGCCGTACGGGAGGAATAGAGGAGGGAGTGAAAGGAGAAAGGAAGAGAAAGGTGCTGTAGTGGAGGGCTCCGGAATAATTTCGACCAACTGGGGATCTTTAACGTGCACTGTGCGATGTCAGTGCACGTTAATGATCCCCAGGTGGTCGAAATTATTCCGCAGCCCTCCACTACGGCACCTCTCTCTCTTCCTTTCTCCTTCGACATGAACAAGTTAGCTTCGCGAAGCGGGCACACCTGCAGTGTGTGTCAACATATATGAGCACAATTTACCTGAAAATTTCCCAATGGGACCTGCTGTTTTCTGTCAACCCCAGTTGGATTTCCTTTCTGTACCTGTCACGCAATAGTTGTGCATATATTTGTTCTATAGATCATGCCGTCTTTCCCCTGTCTATCATTTACTTGTTCTCTTAACTTAAACCAGAAAGCAATCAACTCATAGTTTGGTCTTAACATTAACCGTGGGCGGTATGTACGCCTCGATTTATTTCTTTCCGATTTATTTATTTTCTTAAAAAAATAATAAAAAGAACAACCTAACCTCCACGCTCAACTAAATCGCGTCGCGCAAAGAACTCGTTCATAAGTTGGACCCAGAGTTCGCGACCAGTTCCCTCTCTTTTTCTGGGGGTTCACCCAACATGCATGCACACTACAATACACAAAACCACGCAGGATACCGACCCTTCCGAGCAGACTCCACAGGTGGTCCTTGTTGTGGAGGAGACCTTCCATCACCTGGAAGGCCAGGTAAGGCACAGTGGGGCTGGCGCTGCGCGGAACACTGATGCGCTCCAGGTCCATGTCTCCTCGCGCCTCGAGAGCGCACCTCGCCGCAAGCAGACCGAAATTTTACTCCAAGCGAGAAACAACAACGGAAGGGGCTCCACACCAGAGTCCCGATCCCGGGCGACCACACGCCGCACCGCCAAAGGTGGCGCGCACCTAAGTTGAGACGAACGATCCCGGAAACGCACGACACGGGAGCGCTGGCCGCACACGCCACTGTCTTCTCGCTGCCTCAGTCCGGCGACAAATCCGAATGGCCGACGTCGACTTGACTGCGCTCGTGCCGTAAGCGGTGAGGAAACTCCCGTAGGCGGTCGAGCACTCCGCGTTACATCACTCCGACCTGTTCAGGAACACGGCCACCACGTGCTCCTCCTCATCGGAGATGCGCACACTCCACGAATAGGTCACCACCGCGTGAACCCCGCCGGGGCACGAGGGAAGAACCCCAAACGACGATGACACACGGTCCGGCGTGCAGTAGTAGTAAACAGGCGCGGGCGCAGTGACAGAGAAGGAGGAGGAGGAGGGAGTGGGGGCGAAAGATTCCGCTATCACTCCAAACCGAGACGCCGTCGCCAACTGGCTCTGCGCTATTGTGAGCTTCGCGTAAACAGAGTGATCCACACTCGCGTGACGAAAAACAAGAAAAAACAAAGCACTCACACTCCGCCCTCAGCGAAACGGGAAGCAAGTCCAACGTTTCCGGAGTTAAGTACACTCAACGAAGAAAAAACGGCGTACGCGAGAAGATGGATTCGTGGAGACACTAGCAAGCAAGAGCACCATGGGCGGAGGAGGAGGACGAGGAGGAGGAGGAGAGAAGCGGAGTCGATGGGGGGAAAGGGAGCCAAGGCGCAGAATGCGAGGCACGAGTGTGTGTGTGACGTAGGTAGTCGACGGCGGTGGCGGAGACCCCAAGGGCAAAAGAGGAGCGCGCCGGGGGCTGTGGGTGCAACGAAATTAACTCGTGGGCGCCGTTCAGACTAGGCAAGTGCAACCGAAAGGCCAGACACGAGACGCGGTGTTACGAAACCGCTCGGTGGAGGCTCCTGCACGGCTAGCCAAGTGGCTGGCTGTTGTGACAGCGGCAGGTGGAGGGATTTCCCTCTGGGTTCACGTGTACGCCTTCTTTTGTCTCCCCTGGTGGCGTCTTTCGTCGCCTCTGGAGGCAGGCATTCGCTGCCAAGTGGCAACGACGACGGAGCAGCTGCCGCCGCCGGCCGAAATCGCAGCTGCGCGATACAAAAGACACACGGCAGGGAGAAGGAAATAAACGCGCCGATGAAAAGACGGTGCTGCCGGTAGTGCGACGCACAAGGTCGGAAAACAGTCGGAGTGAAGATCGCGCGAAACACGCTGCTCCGAGAGCTAGAGGCTAACTACGGTTTCTCATAAATCGCCATTGTATTTCAAAAGTATTCCAATTCATTGCATTTATTTCACGCTCCAAATGCTTCCAGCTCTCAATTCATTCGTTCTCGCGCTGCCAGCCGCAATGCTCCGCGTCAGCACTGCTGTTATACCCATGTTGCTGAGGCAGTTTCAATAGCCGCTCAGTTCAACGGCACTTCAGCTTTTCAAAACGCCGCTGAAATGAACGGAAGCCGGCTGCGGTAGCACGGAATTTTAAGCGAAATTTCAGTTCTACCAGTGGATCACGTATTCGCGGCACGTGATGGAAATTTGTGAATTTAAATATTCATACTGTATAGTATTTATAAATTTGAACAAACTTTCTTTCGACTACTGATCCGGAGTTCCCGGGTTCGAACCCGACCGAGGCGGCTGCTGCGTTTTTATGGAGGAAAAACGCCAAGGCGCCCGTGTGCTGTGCGATGTCAGTGCACGTTAAAGATCCCCAGGTGGTCGAAATTATTCCGGAGCCCTCCACTACAGCACCTCTCTCTTCCTTTCTCCTTTCGCTCCATCCTTTATCCCTTCCCTTACGGCGCGGTTCAGGTGTCCGCCGATATATGAGACAGATACTGCGCCATTTCTTTTCCCCAAAAAACCAATTATTAATTATTAACAAACTTATATCCTTCGCTCCAATGATTTGCTATTTCTGCATAAGCTTCGGTCTTTGCGTGCACCCAAGCTGAACACTTGTTCTTGATCGCAGTTTTTCCCACACCGTTTCGGGTGCGTGTACGCTTAGATGCAGTTGATAAATGAAAGTTGAAGGTTAGAAGACTGTTCTTACAGCCAGGACACCACATATTCCTTGCGATTTGAGAAAGTGTGGCAGCGGGAAACGTCGCCGATCCAGCCGATACGGCGGGCACGTCGAACGCCATCTTTTTGTCACCTGACCACATCACAAATGAGATCCTCCAGTGTCGGCCGCAGTTGAGCTGCATGCACTGCAGTCGACAGCTCAACAACGAACACAAAACTTCCGTTCAGGTTCAAGTGTCGCTCAGACGAATTGGCGCTGAAAACGCCCGTGTAAATGGATTCAGGTATGTCACTTTGGTACTTTGGAATCAAGCTCTACAGTGCCTATGATTCCTCCCCCCTTACTATCATAATCATTAATCCATATGCGATCACTGTACTGCAGGTGGTTCCTGTTAACGCTGTCCCGCATTAGCTGCCACCACCGTGGCCACGCAAACTTGCTAACCTGCACCTTTTCTCCGATCTACTTCCCCCGTCCCAAAAGAGGTACCGCTTCGGGTCACCAGACTAGAATGAATACATGTTGATTTGGGACACCCGGTCAAAAAGGAAAAAAAAAATCGGTGCACTGCGATTTCAGCCTGCACAAATCACACAAACATAGAACACAAGGAGTGGCGCGAGCGAGAACACAGCCATGACCACCCCTGCACGCAGGCAGCCACCTTACTAGAGCGAACTAATACATCTTTGTTTGGGACAACAGGTAAACAAAAAAAAGGGTGCAGCGCGATTTCAGCCTGTACAAAGCATACAAACATATTAACACGCGGAATGGCGCGAGCAAGAACAACACAGCCATGACCACCCGTACACGCAGGCAGCCACCTTATACTAGAGCGAACTAATACATCTTTGTTTGGGACAACACGTAAAAAACAATGGCGCAGTGCGATTCGAACAGGTACAAAGCAAGGCACACGAACTCAACACTGGCTCCATTGAGAACAACACAGCCGACCACCCTTGTAAAAAAAAAAGACGCCAGCGCAAAACGGGACAAGTTCAAGGGTAGCGCGCGGCCGCTCCACAGCGGGAGACAACAGACAGCCGGACCACGCAAGCGCCCAATGAAAGAAAGAAAAAAAAATAGCGGACGCTTGGAAGCCCGTGGACACGCCCGGCACAAGTCGTATACCGTTTCGGGGTCACGGCAAGGGAGACCGCCGAGCGGAGAAGGCGTACTCGCACGCGCAAAGGCAGCGCAGCGGTAGAAGGACAAGAGAGACGCGGAGAGACCATAGCGATCGCGTCCCAGCCAGAGTACGCGCCGCCCCGTTTTCGTTCCTGTTTCGGCCCACGCCTTCGTCTTGTCCCAAGCCGGGCGGCCAGCACTGGGCTGCCCGTTATTCAAACGTATACAGGTCGGCCAAAACGAAAGGGGGACGAAGCAGCACAAGGGTTACGGTGGCCCAACAACCACACGCTTGTGACGTCACGGGCGCCATGACAGAGAACCACGCCTAGATTCCACGGCGCAAGCCGGAGCACGGCGTGGGTTTCTCGCGCTGTGCTCCTGGTTCACCGACATGGAGGCTGCTCTGACGTCAATTTTGTCTGTTTTACACTGGTTTTCTAGTATGCACGTATTCCCCTCTAAAAGGGGCTCGAAACACGACCTGAAGAGTACATAAACTCGTTCGATGAATACATTCCGTAGTACATGGACACGCGCATATGACAGGTTCTCTCAGATCATGAATGACAGTTTACCAATATCCCTCAAGAGAAAAGTGCACAACAGCTGCATCTAGCCCGCGCTCACTTATGGGGCAGAAACGTGGAGGCTATACGAAAAGAGTTCAGCTTAAGTTAAGGACAACGCAGCGAGCCATGGAAAGAAAAATGATAGGTGTAACGTTAAGAGACCGGAAGCGGGCAGAGTGGGTGAGGGAACAAACGCGGGTTAATGACATGCTAGTCGAAATCAAGAGGAAGAAATGGGCTTGGGCAGGGCATGTAATGCGAAGGCCAGATAACCGCTGGCCTTTGTGGGTAACGGAGTGGAATCCAAGAGAAAGTAAGCGTAGCAGGGGACGGCAGAAGGTTAGGTGGGCGAATGAGATTAAGAAGTTTGCAGGGATAAGGTGGTCGCAGCTGGCAAAGGACACGGTTAATTGGAGAGACATGGGTAAGGCCTTTTGCCCAGCTGTGGGTGCAGTCAGGCTGAAGGTGATGATGGACACACGTAGCAGAGAGAACCAACAATCGCGCGCGAAAGTTGGTGAGAATTTTTCGGCGACTTTTTCATACTCGCGCCATTCACCGTTTCGTGCTCCTGAGAATGACGGCTGAGAGACGGCTATTGGTTACATTATTTCAGACGTCACGCAGCTACCACGGCCGTGGCCAGTCAGCCGCGTCACTTCGGCGGGCCAGGGAGCTCCGCCTCCTGGGGAATTCCCGCGCGCGGGGCCAGTAGCGGAGCGCCGAGCTTTAAGCGTGCAAAAAGTGACGAGAGAAGAGAAAAAGGGCCGACGACGACGACGCAGAAATTCAAACTTTGACTACAGGTAACTCGTCGGCTTCTACAAAACGCATAAAAAGAAACAAAATCCTTGCTGAAAGATATTCGCGAAGTGGCGTCCTTGAACGTCCCAGGCACACCGCACCTTTGCTAAGAGCTCATTTTGAAACCATTTAATGCGCTTTTAAGAGAAGATAAATTTCGTTCTTGAGCGCCAACCAACACGTGTTCCCTTTTACATTTCTCGCACCTATATCAGAGACTCGGCCGTGTCAGCGTGCGGACAGACGTGCGGTCATATATGTGCATCAACTCTCGCCCGGACAAGTCAAACGTCGACGTGCAGGATTCAGTCTTCACTGCAGCGGTGACAAGGGAGGACTTGGACCACACAGCAAAATAGACAGAAGAGTAGACTTTGCGGTACGAAGGAAGAAAGCAGGAAGAGAAACACAGAAAGCGCGAGAGAAAGAAGGAATATCTGACTACAGTAACACTTCCGGACTGCAGGTCATGAAAGTGAAGCAGCTTAAAGCTATACACTAAAATGTGCGCATTTCAGAAAAGGTGAACTCGAGTCGCCAACAGCTGTGTCGGATACAAGTCAAGAAAAAAAAAAGCGGCTTTTCCCCGTCAAAGAAACTCCAGCCAATGGCGTCGCTGGTCCTCATGAACATGCTAGCGTGAGCGGCGTGACAATGCAGGGAGGAGGGCGGACTCTCCACTTTCATCCGCCATTCCCTGCATCGCCACGATAATAGGATTCACGAGAATCGACCGACGCCATTGGCTGGAAAGGGGGTCCTTTGGCGGGGAAAAGCCACTTTTTTTTTCTTGACTTGCGCCATCTGTACAGGAGTACAGAAACCTCAATCCGCGACCGAGCGCCGCGCACTATTCGGCACGCAACTCGCAGGTCGGGCGCGAGAAAGAATCCGCGCCGGAGAGAAAAACGCGCGACACGCGCTCCGATCGTCGGAGCCCAGGCGGACGCCACGCGTATACGTCCGTTCCGCTCCGTGGTTCCGTTTCCGGTGCCTGGCGACATCCGTCACCGTGACAGTCGCTACGCGGTAACCGAGGCGTCGACGAGCGAATGCAGCTTTACAGCTGGCTTTCGAAAGAGACTGCGTATACCCCCTTGCAACAATTTCTTTAGACAGTCTATAAACAATCCATAGACTTCTGTCTATAAAGTCTGTACACTGTGTAGACAAGCCCTATAGAGCAGTCTATAGGCAATGCAAATCCTATAGACACTGTATAGACAATCTATAGATTTATGGCCATACACTTTTATTAGACTTTCGTCTATAGACAGTCTACAGACTATTAATATACAAAAAAGAAATATCTATAGGAAGGCAATAGAGCCTATAAGAACGCTACAGACTGTCTATAGACCATTTTTATGAGGGACATATGCCAAGGACTTGATCTATCAGGCCGTATGCGAATGCAGCTTTACACCTGGCTTTCGAGAGAGACTGCGTATACCCCTTGCAACAATTTCTTTAGACAGTCTATAGACAATCCATAGACTTCTGTCTATAAAGTCTGTAGACTGTGTAGACAAGCCCCAGAGAGCAGTCTATAGGCAATGCAAATCCTATAGACACTCTATAGACAATCTGTAGATTTATGGTCATACACTATTTTTAGACTTTCGTCTATAGACAGTCTATAGACTATTAATAGACAAAAAGAAATATCTATAGGAAGGCAATAGAGTCTATAAGAACTCTATAGACTGTATATATACCATTTTTATGAGGGACACGCCAAGGACTTGATCTATCAGGCCGTGTAGCAACTGGGTATAGCGTTTTGCGGCTGAGAAAAGATCGCCAACGCGGAAAACAGGGGCAAAACGAAACGAAGCTGCGACGACAGGAAAGGCGCTTGAGCGTTTTGCGGCCCCACGCGTGCCATAAATCACCGATGCAAGCGACCGCGCAGGTCTCGCGATATAGTACGCGGAAGAGACAGGCACGCTCCGCTGAACTTCCGGTCGATCCCTGGCCTTCTTGCGATGTCAGTGCACGTTAGAGAACACCAGGTGGTCGAAATTATTCCGAAGCCCCCATTATCCGAACCAAACCAAAACCCCGGCCTTCTCGGGTGGGTTTTAAAACGAAATGAAGAAGCCATTTTAAAAATCACTGAGTAGCAAATGTTGCCCCGTCGAGTCGACGACCAAAACGCACTGCCTCGTGTTGAATCGACCTGCTGAATACGCACCTACCCATCCACATCATGCGAGATGAAACAATAAAAAGGGCGCAATCAAAGCAGCTTTTGATCGTTGACTGGATCTGGCTGTTAACATATCATTGTCATAGCCCGCCGCATACTTTTTTAGAGCGTTTTATGTTTAAAACAAAAAGAAAGAACAGCGGCCTATAACTCTTTCAGGCGTCAGTCATCATTTCGACTGAAAACGTGTACTTCTCAATCTAAATGGTACACCCATGGCTCAAGAAAGACAATTCCTTCGTTATCCAAAAAAAAAAAAGTTAATAGCTTAGAAGCATGTACAAAGTTTCCCATAAAATGCCGCGAAAGCTGGAAATTGTAACTCTGAAATACCGTGATTTGCCAAAGCACCCGAGGGACCGTGCACTTTCCGTTTCAATAAGGCGCACTTGATGCTTGGAATTCAGCAAAAGAAAAAAAAAATATTATTGATGGCTATAATTCTCTCAGCACGAAATGGTGCAGGACGTGCTTGACCAAGATCACTGTTTAACAAATGATATTTTAGTTGTAATTTGAATACGTATTCTAGCGCGTACGTATTTAGCTAAATATGTGTCATAAAACCTTGTTGCATGTTAGTGAAGGCGCACAGACCCGTAGCACACAACATGTAGAAAGGTTACAAATTAACTGTTGGACTTACGGCTGCATTTTTTTTTGTGCGCGTGTGCGGACGTTGACGGGAACAGCCAGGCTTGCCAAATATATTGATGAATGTCGACAAACCTAACTTTTTGTTCAGGTCTGAAAAGGACGTATGGACGGCTCATAGGTCTTTACGCATAGCATTTGCGAAACTATGCCCACGTATCAAAATCTGGCACTTTGACTCAATGTCAACCCTCGGAAGCTAGCAGAATGTCACGCCACTTTCGGCATTCGGACGAACTGCACAAAGAGGTCGGTCCAAAACGCTGATGTAGAGAACAAAGTTGCAAGGCGCAGCCGACAGTTCGCTACTAAGTTCACAGGTGGCGCCGCAGTCTGGTAACCTCCGGAAACTGGCCGCAGGTCCTGGACCAATTAACTATGCGGATGGCTTGAGCGTGAAAGGAGTACCTTGGTTTGTGCTAGTCGGTGCATAGCTTCTAGAAGATGCCAGGACGGCGCGAAAAGAACAAGGACAAGAACAAGGTCCTTGTTTGTTCTTGTCCTTGTTCTTTTCGCGCCGTCCTGACATCATCTAGAAGCTATGCACCAACTAGCCCAAACCAAGGTACTTCTTGAGCATATTTCTTCTGCAATGGGCCCTTTCCTCCAAACAAGTTTCCGCACGACCCTGCCATTGCATGTTCCAACCTTATTGCCATATCCATCTACCAGTCACGAGTGGCGCCTGTGCTGTTGTGTTCTTGTGCCTCTTTTGTCCTTCTTTTCGCGCCGTCCTCACGTCATCATGAGCGTGAAGTCACGACTGCCACGATGAACGACGACGCGCAGCTCATACAATGCAGCGACAAGGGGATACCCCAGTAGCACAGCTAATCGGTCCAATATTGGTAATATATTGGCAGATGCCGGTTTAACAAAGAACCAGAGTTAAACATATATTTTCCAACATTGGGCCGATTGCCGTGCTGCCTCGGTAAGAGGTATTCACACATTCCAGCCATTCCCGTGGTACTCCAATATGGCGACCACTTTGACGTCAGCGGAAGAAGCCCAGTCGTGATCTGTAAAACCTACAACACGCAACCTACGAGGTCGGAACGCACACCACGAAGCAAGTGTGACATCGGCGGAGGTGAAAAGCTGTGCATGTAAGCTTCGAATTGAGAAAGGGCAGCACACTCCCTCTACCGGCATGTGTGTAGAATGGTGTGCCACCGATATGCTGTAAAGCGCACACAACAGTGAGGCCACCGCCCACATGCTGCTGGTCACGAGGAGCGCGATAATACAGTGTGTACAAACTGAAATTCCAACGGTTATCAAATGACAACAAGCTTTATCATTATCACTCCAGTGAGAGAAGTACGCGCGACAAAAATGGGCACCCAGCCGCATGGCCGAGACGTCCACCACGTCGGCAGGCCACGCCCGTGAACGCAGACACTATCTGAAGGGTGCTTTCCCGCTCGCATGCAAATTCTTCGTGTATCAATTTAGGCCGTAAGCATGGCCAGAACTTCAGAATGAGAATTAAAGAGAGCATCGGGTGCCCAACAGCAGGGCTCACGTGACTCGCTCAATGTGGCCCGCTAACTTCTGAAAGCCACTGTACATGCGCCAGTAGTAAAAAGTCTCCCAGCTTGACGTTTACGTGTTCTGCTGTGGTCGCGTACCAAAAGCGGGACACACATCGTCAAAGCCAAGATTAAATTGACTTCAACCGGAACGTGGCTCCAGTTAGAGTGGCGACAACCCTGCGGCGTAGCGCCTAACAAATAAGCAGAAGTAAGTTAGAACGTGTTCACAGCGATCAGCGGCCGTTCAAGACATACAGCAAACAAGAGCGGCTCATTAAGATCGTGCCGCCGTCAACAACTCGCAAGGGGAGCAAAGCAGAACGCTCACGCGCGTACTGCAGTGATATCACTATAAAACGCTGCGATAATTAACGCTTACACGCTATTGCCTGCCCCGGAAAGGTCGACTGCGGATCCCAAAAGCACACTGCGACCTGTACAGAAACTCTGAAGAAGGGGTCCCAAATATACGGTCGGCGAAGCCTTCCTTGGCTTGGGCCCACTGGCCCTTTGTTCCATTGCTCTATGCTAGTAACACCGTTGTTTATTTTTAAATCGCACTGAACCTCTTTATCGTTGCTCAGCTTGACGCCAGCCGGTTGCTCACAATGTCCTGCTTGAAAGGCATGGACTAGACGTACACCCCCGGTCAAAAGTATACAGCCCAAGGGGTTTGTTTGTGGGGCCTGATGTATACCTCGTTATGCATCCTCGACGACCGTAATTTCTCGAAAGAGGAATGGCTTCGCGTCTTCAATCCTCCCAAGCTTTGGTCTGCTATAGGTGCGCCTGGAGGGCCGCTAAACAGCTTAGAAGCAAACCCCTTGGGCTGTATACTTTTCACGGGGACTGTACTTCTTGCGCAAATCGCGAGGTAGTATAAACCACTGCCACCAGCTTTAACTGACCGTTTGGCCTTCGCTGCGTCGAAGGTGGCAGACAAAAAAAAAAAACGCTCATAGTTTGCATGAGAAGTGCGCTGCCCTCTACCCTTTCCCGATACAGGCCTGTGAGAGAACACAGTTGGCCAACTCGGCCCGCTTGGCGAGATGAGTTGAGGCCTCTGCTTTAGAAAGTCATCGCATTGGCCGTGTACGGCTGTCCGGCTCCTGCTACAACTAAATGCGAGACAGGGAAAACTAGCAATCATCGCTTTCGCACGCGTTAAACTACGCGCATAGTATGGTGGCGACACCTTGCGGCGGGCTCTGAAATTCCGGCCGGGTCAAGTTCCGTCGCACTTGAGTCGCCGACAGCCAGACTGACAGACCCTGAACACGAGCTTCCCACAGGTGGGCGACCGGACACCAACCTGTCGGGGTACGGAGCCCCGTTCAACGCTTCACAGGCGCGCCGCTGCTCGCAGGAAAGGCTGATTTCGCTTGAAAATGAACCAAACACGCAAAAGCGGAAGGCAGACAAAACAACGCAGCACGCCACACCTCCCAAATGCGACAACCGAGGACGGACGACGAGGGGGAAGGAAGGAGAGGGTGAGAGGAGGGTGGAGAAAGGATACGAGCACTGTCTCGCCAGCTTCCGGAACGGCTCTGCATACATTCGAACGATCTGCGGACAATTCGGTTGGGTGTCCTCCCTTGTGCCGGGCGTGCACCGCGCGGGCGGCCCTCAGCAGCCGTCTCGATTTCAGTGAGACGAGGACTACGCAACTGACGTCCGCGCAACTGAGCGCCCACTGCGTAACCTTCAGGGGCGGGTTTACGGGTCACTCTTGGAAAGGGCGGTTGGGGATGGGGGGGGGTCCCCTCTGGGCCATGTGTTTCTTTACTTCATTTGGCCCGCAAAATGGGATTCGGCACAGTTCTATGTAAAGTTTGTCTCTTTAGGGGTGATGGTTTGTCTCCCCCACAAATTCGACCATGACAGCCTTAATTCTCCAGCAACTGCTCTGCACTTTCAAGCAACTGCTCGGCACTTTCGCGCAATTGCTCGGCACTTTCGCGCAACCGCTCGACACTTTCAAGCATCCGCTCGGTACTTTCAAGCAACGACTCGGCACATTCGGGCAACCGCTCGGCACTTTGAAGCAACCGCTCGGCACATTCGGGCAACCGCTCGGCACATTCGGACAACCGCTCGGCACATTCAGGCAACCGCTCGGCACTTTCAAGCAACCGCTCGGCACATTCGGGCAACCGCTCGGCACATTCGGACAACCGCTCGGCACATTCAGGCAACCGCTTTGCACTTTCGGGCAACCGCTTCGCACTTTCGGGCAACTGCACGGCACTTTCGGACAGCCGCTCGGCACTTTCGGGAAACTGTACGGCCATTTCAATCGAACTGCGCGGCCCAGCTGTCTGAGAAAATGCTCTGCTTTTCGGACGATTGCGCGACTTTTCTGGGGCAAATGCACTACTTTTCGGGCCACCGTTATATATCGCTCAGGCAAACGCGCAACGTTTGTGGAAATATTCTCTGCTCCTCGGGCAACCGCCGTGCTTTTTTCGGGAAACTGCGCCGCCTGTCGGAGAACTACGCGGGGCATGCGAAAAAGAATCGCGGTCCAGTCACCCCCCCCCCCCCCCCCCCCCCCCCCCCCGCGTCGAAGTCGTCGTCGTCTCAGGACGCGACAGTCGTTCAACGCTCGTTAGTGGAGCGTCCTTTTCATCACCGGGGTCATTTCGGCCCGTTTGTGTGACGACAGCGTGGGAAGAGGAAGCCATTTGCGCGAGGGAACGCCTTTAATGGCTCCCGCCGACGCCGCTGGCTCTGTCGAAACACGACGCGAAGAGACGAGGAGGAAAGAACAAGTGGCGAGGAGGAGCCTGCCCAGAGCAGGTGGCCCGGGCGAGCGCACGTGCGAACACCTGCGCAATGGGGTATTATTAACATGACGGTGGCGGGCTCCCAATGTAACCGGCAGGTTTGCCTGGCTGCACTGGTCGGTTGTGCACAAGACCGTTCCTATAACTTATACACCGGAATCTCACGGATTAAAACTTTAGGCTTATTCCGAGTTTTTTGGGGTCCGATCAACAAATTATTAAGGAGAGCTCGGAATAATCCCCGTGCCAGACATGCCTCGAATAAATTTTCCTTTACCTTCCATTTTTAAAATACAGACTTTCGACGGCATTTCAACCGAACGAACATTCAAATAAAATATTTTTTCTCTCGCAAAGGCATCAGTGTGCGCCTAGAGAGGCACGCACTGTTAGTGAGGACCTCGAAATTCGACCACAAACCCGGGAATCCTGAAGGGCGCGAAAAGGTCGATTTTTGCAAAAACAGCTGTTCGTACTAAATGTACTTCAAAGTATCATAGAAGGTATCATAGAAGGTTGTGGCCAAGTACTACACCAGGGTGGCCAAATCCTGCTCTGGTGAGGGAGTGCGTTGTCGGTTTTGGTCACCGAGATCAGGCCGCACTCCAGGCCTGGTAATGCAATTCCATCGACACGCGGATTTTTTTTTTAAACCCGGTGGAGAATTGCGCGGCACCAGGATTTGAACCCCGGTCCTCTTGCACGCGAGGCGGATGTTCTACCTCTACGCCATCGCTGCATCTCTACGCCATCGCTGCATATCCACGCTCAAAACGATCCAACCAGCCATTGCAGGGGAGTGGCGTATCGTTTAACCGCTGTACCACTGCGCCAGGAGGGGTATGTGGACACCCAGGGATCTATAAATGTTAAGTAGATTTGATTTGATTTTATGGGGTTTAGCGTCCCAAAAACGACTCAGGCTATGAGGGACGCCGTGAGAAGGGATCCGGAAATTTCGACCACCTGGCTTTTTTTTAACGTGCACCGACATCGCACAGTACACGGGCCTCTGGCATTTCGCCTCCACCGAAAGTAGAGAATGGTCTTCTGCATATACGAGAATCAACTTGTTAAGCTATCACGTCATGCCTTTAAGGCGGAGCTTAACTGTCCCCTCCGATTTATTGTCAGCGCCCTCCGACACGCCTTTAAGACAAGCCGGGTACGTTTGCCCCCTCCCTATCTCCTTTGTGCAGGTCTAGTCTCGATCCTGCTTCTGTCCTTAGTAAAAATTCGATTAGAAATTCAGTTGTTTAGCGCTTTGCGCATCGGTTTGACAAGCTGCTGAAGGACTATATGGCTTGACGCTTTCTCCAGAGAAGCCACACTCATCTGAAAAATTTGTAATTCGAAATGGAACATATGTTTTCCCCCCAGCATCATCATCATAAACCTGACTACGCCAACTGCAGGGCAAAGGCCTCTCCCATGTCTTTCCAATTAACCCTGTCATTTGCCAGCTGCGCCCACCTTATGCCTGCAAACGTTGTAATCTCATCCGCCCGCCTAACCTTCTGCCGTCCCCTGATACGCTTGCCTTCTCTTGGAATCCACTCCGTTACCCTTGAGAACCAGCGGTAATCTTGCGTCTAACTCGTGACACTGATTACGTCGAGACTGCTATGGACTCCGTGCACCGCTGAGTAGAAGTGGATGGCAGTGCGGTCTAACCTCAGAGATCCGCGTAAAAATTTGCTGACGTCATCGCACCTAGCTTGTGAAAACGGCCGGTGGCGGCGCTACCTGCTCCTAAATCTTAATTAGCTTCTTCCAGTTTACAGAAGCCCCGTTTACTTCGATGACTGCCTCTACGACATTGAAGGGCGGCAGTCACTCGATATACACTATAAACAGAAAGGAGTAAAAAGAGATTAAGCTGCCCTACAACATACTCCTTTGCATAAAAGGGTGTGCGCTAGAAGACAACTTACTCCCTTTTTACTCCCATACAGGCGTGTTCGTGTTTAGAGTGTAGGCTTACTCCCCCAATTCGTTCCCCGCTGTCCCTTTCATGTTCCACGTCTGATTAAAGGCGGCGGCGCGGCACGTAGCCTAAGCCGTCGTGCAGGCTTGCGGCAGCTTTTATAGCTCGCTGCCATAACCACAGACACCAACGTATTCGAGTTGGTATATAAAAAAAACGTTTTGAGCGCAAGCAGCGCTGCGCGTCACAGTGACGTCATCACCGCCGAGTCAGTGGCCCCATGCAAGCGCAATGCGCAGGTGCTGTCCCGTCGACATAAAAGACACCCGTCGGAGAGGTGTCGAAACCTTGAGAGCACTGCACCGCTACTATACACACGCATGCACCGTCGATAAAACAGGAGCGCGTCCGGGCGCGAAAGCAACAATAACAGCAACAACAAAACGCCACCGTAATGGAACACGTCTTGCGTACCCGACAGAAAACACCCCGTGGTTGAAGAAACAAAAAAAATAAAGTCAAAGAAATAAGGAGCGCGCTGGGGCGTTACGCAAGTCGGCCGCCGCTCAAGCCACAAAACTTCTCCCTACTGAATAAACAACGGCACACCTATAGAGCGGCGGCGAAGATCCTCGCCCTTTAATCTGCGGCGAGGCGCAGAGGTGCTGTTTGCGGTGGGGGATGCAAGAGCGAATCTTACGGCAGCCATCTTGACAGACTCGGTGCAACGGTATACCTGTCACTTCGGCCCGCTCCCTCGGCTGTGGGTCGCTATGTAGCTCCGCCCCCCCCCCCCCCCCCCCTCATTTTTGCCTTCGTGCCTTTTCATTTATCTTCAAATTGGACTAAGCCTGGTGCACGTAAGTGGTGCAGGCAGGGGCTCATTATTTTTCAATCTTTTTAGGCTGCCGCAATCTAATGAATATGCCACTTCTCAAAAAGCCCGACTGTTGCGATGCAGGCGCCAGTTTTTGCAAACGGCGACAGAGTGAATGAATGAATGAATGAATGAATGAATGAATGAATGAATGAATGAATGAATGAATGAATGAATGAATGAATGAATGAAAAATTTTATTTATGACCAAATAAAATAGTGAGTGGAGTCCTCAGTCCAGGACCCCATTGGAGATGGCAGCCTGTCCCGCCCGTTGCACCAATGCTTTCTGGTCTTCCAGGCGTGAGCTGGTCAGACTCCCCTCCCACTGCTCATTTGTGGGGTTTCTGATGATTGCTAGCTCCTGGTTGTCTTTTGGCAGGCCCACCGCACCATACGAAATATATTCGAGTATTCCTCACGAAATGGGCATTATCTGACTACAATGCGGGATGTATATGCTATGCAGAAGGCTTAGGTGCGGGTATGTTAGTTTGTAGTTTGTGTAACATTACTTATGCAAACTACAAACTAACACATACCCACACCTCAGCCTCCTGCATAGGATACGTCTCACGTTATATACAGAGCGTCAGACGGTCCGAAATTATAGGAGAAAAAAAAAGTGCCAGGCAACCATTGAAGATGCTGCGAAGGCAGAGAGGGGGTCTTACATAGCGGGTGCCGTGCGCGTCAGACTACAGGAGATCGCGTGACATCTGGGGGAGGACTGAAGGTCAATCTACACCTGCTCTATAGCTGTGCTTATCCTGCGCGCAGGTGCAGCTGCGCGGACGCTGCAAGTCGTGGAACCGGCCAACGTCCCTTGTACGGCTAGCCCTGTAAAAATGACGAGGAGACAACAGCCGCCACGACCGCAAATAATACGACTACCGATGCAGGCAGACAGTTCAGAACGCAGGCTGCCAACCGCGAAAAAGGCGTGTAAAGCGACCGCCCTCAAAAAAAAAAAACTACAGATACAGCTGAAAGAAGTGCAATGCACAACAAAGACCCTCCGGGTGAACTCCATTTACTCCTGTTTTGTACCATCCGGGGTCAATTACAACATTTTTTTTTTACAGAAGGCAATTGCAGAAATTTCTTTTTGTTAGGGCGCTCGGCTATTGAGCCGGAGTCCCCGGGTTCGAACCCGGCCCGGCGGCCGCGCTTCGATGGAGGCGAACGCAAAAGGCGCCCGTGTGCTGTGCGATGTGATCACCGATTCACACCAAGACTGCCGAAACTTCCTGCGAGGACGCGTCCCTAGACACGTCGATCGACTCATCGGTACCCAAACCCTCAATAAACCCCACCAGATTACGTGGACCCCTGGTCACGAGGGAGCAGAGGGAAATGAAAGGGCGCATGCTCTAGCTCAAGCAGCAATCAATCGAGCGGGGCCATTCAGCGCACTCCAATTCATCCCTATTCCCTCGGCGTACAACGAACGCTTAGAGTTGCAGCCTGTCCAGCGCCGAAAATACCCTCCTCCTCACACAAAATTAGACACCCGGGACGCTATCTCCTGGCGTCAGATCCAAACGGACACCTTCCCTCATCTCCACAAACGTCACCTCATGCACCCAACACTATACCCTGACACCTGTCCCTGGTGCCAGGCCCGCCCAACGCCCTTCTACATTTCGTAGGGATGCGGGGCAGAACGGAACCACTTACAGACGCAGTGCACGTCATTTGAGCGGTGGGAGGCGATGTTGTCCAGCGATCGTATCGAGGACCAAAGAGCCCTCATGAAACAGGTCCGTCTGACATCTCAAGCAAGTGGAGCCCTGGAATGAGGACCCCACCCACAAGCCTCGAGAAACATATCCTCTGATTTTAATCATTAAAGTTAACCTACCTACCCACCTACCTCCTTTATCCCTTACCATGCGGCGTGGTTTGGGTGTCCATCGAGATGTGAGACAGTTCCTGTGCCATTTCCTTTCCTCAAAACCGATTTTAAATATTTTTTTTAATCTCGCGGCTTGGTCTGACTCTCGGGTATCCCTTCGCACAGCACACGGGCGCCTTAGCGTTTTGCCTCCATAAAAACGCTAAGGCACCCGTGTGCTGCGCGATGTCAGTGCACATTAAAGATCCCCAGGTGGTCGAAATTATTCCGGAGCCCTCCACTACGGCACCTCTTTCTTCTTTCAATCCCTCCTTTATCCCTTCCCTTACGGCGTGGTTCAAGTGTCCAACGATATATGAGACAGATACTGCGCCATTTCCTTTCCCCCAAAACCAATTATTATTATTATTATTATTATTATTATTATTATTATTATTATTATTATTATTATTATTATTATTATTATTATTATTATCCCTCAATACATTTTTTATTAATGCGTTAGCATTAGAGGGGATAGTGCAAGCGGAAATGACGGCCGGGCTACGAACGAATTCAGTCGACATCGGCTACAACGAACGTCGAATATAATGAACTCTAGTGTGTTGCCTCGGATGTAAAGAAACTATGTACGCCGCCTCGCATACAACGAACCTTCGGGTCTGGACCTCGGATGAAACAAACTTGGTGTGTTGTCCTCGGACACAACGGAAGCTAAGTGTACAAGCCGGATATAATGAAACTCAGTCTATCAATTTCGGATATAACGAACATCTGGCTGCTAACGCATTCAAACGATCCACTGGGCATCGCCTATAAGATTTTCTGAAGGGTATATGCTTGGGCTTGTTGGTTCATAACTTCAAGGTGAAAAACGTAGCGCAAAGAAACGAGGACACAGAAAGACGGACAACACACGGCGCTTACTTCCAACAATGGTTTATTTCAGACAGAAAAAGTGGTTTTATAACGAAATCACGACCAACACGCCGTCAAACCATGTGCTAGCAAAGCGTGTCAGCCAGATATGCGAGCTCTTTCGCCATCAATGATACAGAGGGGGTACTCACACAATCATCTTTCAAAAGTGATATCCATTCCGCTTCTATGATTTCTCGTGTCAACCGGTTATTGTGCACTTTTAAAACCATGCATTGTCCAAGAAGCGGTATGCAGTGACATGACCGGCAGTGGACTGACAACCCTTTTCCACGCATATCATCTACGTCACGCCCATGCTCTCGAAGCCTATCATTCAGGCATCTGCCGGTTTGCCCTACATACTGCTTGCCACAGGAAAGAGGAATTTGATAAATGACATTTTCAATACAATGGACAAACTTTTTCCTATGTTTTTTCGTACAACCAACACCGTTTTTAGATTTTTTGAAATGTTTCGTACACAGATGACTACACTTCTTAGGCGCCGAAAAAACCACTCTGGCTCCCGAACGTTGCGCTATTTTTTTGAGATTATGAGAAAACTTATGAAAATAAGGAATGACGGCAACTTTTTCTTTCTTACTCATGGCTTCCTGGTTATCCTGGCCTTTTTTATTGCAGACTTTCTTCAAAACACCTTCCGCCACAGACACTAGGACATGGGAAGGGTAACCAGCATTCTCAAGCCTCTTACATTGCTGAGAAAAACTTTCATGCATGAGGTGCGGGCAAGACTTCTTCAAACAATTAAAAAATGAAAGGCTAGCAATAGATCTTTTTACGAGCTTAGAATGGGCTGAATGAAAAGGTAACAATGGTTTTTCGCCGCGGGGTTTGAACATCCAGCACGTCCGATCATGATGCATTGTGATGCTGATGTCAAGGAATTGGATAACCCTATTTTCAGGTAGTTCAAACGTTAGTTCAAGAGGACTAAAATGGTTACGAAAAAGGTTGAGAACATTAAGAACATCATCCTTAAAGGAACTGTCATTACTGTTAAGAACAATCAGAAAGTCGTCAACGTACCTAAAAATATTGATTACATTGGTATCTTTTACAATATCAGCAAACGACCTATCCAAACGGGCTAAAAACAAATCGCTGAGGATGGGTGCAATGCAGGAACCTATACAGATGCCATCTTTCTGAAGATAAGGTTTTTCATCCCATACAATGAACGTTGACTTGAGATATAATTTCAAAAGTTCTATAAATCCATTCACCGAGATGCCAGAAGCCAGGTCGTGATTTCGTTATAAAACCACTTTTTCTGTCTGAAATAAACCATTGTTGGAAGTAAGCGCCGTGTGTTGTCCGTCTTTCTGTGTCCTCGTTTCTTTGCGCTACGTTTTTCACCTTGAAGATTTTCTGGTACACACTACTGAGACCCTATACAGGCCACGTACCTGTTGTCAGTTCACGCCATTTACACGTCCTGTCCATGCTAATTTCTGCTCGTTAATTTGAATTTAAATAACCTCAACTCGCGTTCGCCAATAGACGCTACTTTCTCTCCGCCCCAGCCTCTAAGCATTTCACCTGCCATTTTTCCTGTGCACCGCTCACTGCATTGCTCTTAGCTTGATTTCCAGCCGTTTTTTCGCACCAGTTTCGGCATCGTGACTACTATAGACAGACAGACCAGTTATACGTATAGTATCAAATCAAATAAAATTTATTCCGCAACAAAAAGTTACGAGGAGGACAGGTAAAAGCTGTGAGAAACAGCTTGAGGAGCCCCTTTCCCCCCCCCCCCCCCCCCCCCCCGCACACGGGTCAGCATAGAAGCGTGCGGCTAAGGAAGTACGATAAACTAGGACAAAACAGATACAAGAGTTAAGCAAAATCGCTCGAACAGGAAAGTACCAGGCAAAGAAAGGAAAAAAAAAAGGTCACTGTATGACATCATTATACAAACATTTCACGCAGTTCTTTCGGTACCAAAGATATACCAGATATGTCAATGTTAGTTTCTTTTAATAAGCGATTTAGAAGTGTGGGCAGTATAACCACTTCCGGCCCGCACCTAACACAGGAGAGGGTTAACTGCAAAGATATGAAAGGGGCCTTCGTTCTGCAGTGCGGCTGATGACGATAACTACTTTCCCTTTCAGGACAGACACGTGGTGAAGTTGTTTTTGTTTTTTCGTGACCGGAAAGTGGCGATGTTGCTGGGCGACGCATTCCAAAACAACACTAATAAGATGGTTTCGAAGGGCACCGGGGAGTTGACTTGAGCAACAGTGGAAAGAGTTGGTGGGAAGGGGGAGGCACACTCCAAGAGTTGATCCTCCCTGTCATGGGTCCATCTACTGCCCTAGATAACTCCGTATCCAAGCATGCAGCGCCAACAAACAGCTCATCCTAAAGTTTATTTCCCCCTCTACGTGCATGCGGACAGGGACGCAGCTCCACCGGTGCGGAAAACGCAATGCCCCTCACGCGCACACGTAGAACTGGCGCTGGGCTGGCGTTGTTTTGGTACCCCCCGGAGCGAGATAGCGCCCCCCCCCCCCTCTCTCGACGGGGTTTGCTTGGCCCGTTGCCACCCGGGGGCAGAAGAGCATCACGGGAGCTGGCTGACGCAACAGGGGCAGTATACACCGCCATTGTCTTTCGGAGCAGGGGACGCAGCGGTCGTGTGTGCGGTATAAGCGCCGTGATGAGGCAGCTCTATTTTGGCCAGGCGCCCCCCCCCCCCCGCAGCAGTCTTTTCTTTTATTCTTTTTTATTATTCAACAAGTGTTCCTCGCGGCATAGCTTCGGAAAGAGAATGGCAATTAATGAACACTCTAAGCACGAAAGGAGCAAAGCTGTCCTCTAGGGCCCTCCCTTTAAGGAACGGGTTTGATGATTATTATGGATTTTTATGGCGCAAGGGCATCTATGGCCAATGAGCGCCATGACACAAGGTATTTTCCGTTTTCTCAAGGTGGGGTCAAAGACCCATTTCCCAAGCATTTCGCCCAAAAGAAGCCGAGCACCAGACCAGGAGAAAGCTTGGACCCATCGTATCACCGGTGGGTACCCGGAGGCACTGGGGAGCGAACCCCGCACCTCCCGCATGCGAGGCGGATGCTCAACCACTTGGCCACCGCTGCGGTTTGAGGAACAGGGTACGCTGCCCCAAGCCCTGGGGTACATTTCCATCACTAAAAATGCGCAACACCTGCGGTTGGCAACGAAATTCCTGCCCAAAACAAGCCAAGTTCTAGCAGTTACGATTTTGACCGAGGTTTCAATCTGATCTCTGTCTGCTAACCTCAGGGCCTCCGATTCCGCCTTTAAAAGCCTCCTTCCATTGCTAACTTCAGGTTACCATATATACGCACCAAACACGAATACACCTATATGTGAGTAAAAATGAGTCACTGTGAGACTGGCATAAACTGTGAGTTCCATATTCACGCACCACATGCACTATGTTTCCCTACGGCTCGATCACCCCTTAAAACTAAAGGAAATTGCCTGTAGAACTGTCATGTTCAAGTATGCTTTTTTTCCCCAAGGTCTATAACAGATTGGAACAGGCTCTCTGAAGAGGTACCATACATTATGTCAAATGATTTATTTGCTTCACCTCTGTAAATCCCTTGTTCTTGGACTGTAGTGAAGACCTGTCGCGATTGCATTGTCTGTAAACCAGTTCGTTGTCTGCTTTTATAAGTATTACATGTTACCCCCCCCCCCCCCCCCCCCCCGTTGCCGGTTGTAATGCCATTTGTGACGCTGTGGGTATTCAAATAAATTACTTAAAAGGAAGTACCAAGTACAGAGTCGTCCGCCGCGGTGGCTGAGTGGTCATGGCGCTTGGCTGCTTGCCCGAAAGACGCGGGTTCGATCCCGGCGGTCAAATTTCGATGGAGGCGAAATTCTAGAGGCCCGTGTGCTGCGCCATGTCAGTGCACGTTAAAGAACCCCAGGTGGTTGAAATTTCCGGAGCCCTTCACTACGGCGTCTCTCATAGCCTGAGTCGCTTTGGGACGTTAAACCCCCATAAACCAAACCAAACCAAGTACAGAGTCGCGCACGACCTGCAAACACTCGAGTCAGCCCAGTGGCATTCTGACCCTTGGGCAGCAGCACGCTTGACAAGCTTTTTTTTTTCCTGCGGTCCTACCCTTGTCGCAAACATGGGAACGGTCCGGCTTATCTAATTAGTGCTTATCTTATTTGCTCGCTCACGTGACACTGCCCCACAAGCGTGAAATGAAACGCGAACAAGATAACAAAGGCGCGAACACAAAATAAGTAGCTGCTGGTGAAGGGAAATAGGAGCCGGGTCCGTTAACACTTTCCACGGAGAGGTCTTCGCGCGATGAAAGGGGAAAAACAAACAAATGCGCTAGTATTCAGTCTCCGGAAATACCCTCGTTTTACAGTTCCCGTTGCAACTGTGGCCTTTTCCTGTTTCCTCTGCCGCTGATAAAACATACAGTTGTCAATAGCATAACAAAACATACAGAACAACATATGGCTGCCAAACACTCGGAAAACATACTACCGCGCCTGCGAAATGCCCATTGTTTTAATAATATTGCACGAGAAACCACCTCGCATATTATCCTGCTGGGATTTTTTTTTTTTTTTCACTGAATGATACTCCACAGCGTTTGTAAAGCGAATTAAATGTACTGTCCGCTTGACTTATTCATGTACGTCATTTCATTTTCCTCACGGCAGGTACGTGTCGTGATCCTGTGTAATGTCGTATAACACATACGCATTGCAAGTTGTGTGACCCACCGTTTTGCTGTCAAAGTCAGCGGCTGGGTCCAATGACCGAGCCAAGCTGTCCAAGAGGCAGCTATTACTATGGGCACCCTGCCACAATGTACATTTTGGCGGTGAAATAAACTTATTATATTTTTGTTACAAAATGAAGCACGCCGAAGGGACGACGACCCCGAACCGGGGGAACACAGCTGGTCCTCTCAACCCCACTCCACGTTATCCGAACCACAGGCCGTAAGCGTCATTGGGTGGCGCACATGACACGTGACCTTCTTTGTACCGCACGTGGGGCGCTGCTCAGCCAACCCGGAGAGGCGCTGCGGCACTGAGAAGATCACGTGACACGTGCACCGCCCAATGACACTTCCTGCTGTTGGGTGTGGCAGCCCAGTTTCGGTCTGGGGCCTCCTCAGGAGGGCCGGAATTTGCTGTGCCGCAGCTACGAGGGCGGACACCCCAGCCGCGATGGGGCACCAACCGGAGTCCAAAAACTCACCTGGTCGTCGTCGGACGAGGCGTTCGCATCGAAGAAGAGCAGGCATCTCAGCCGCAGCGCGCAACAACACGCCGCGGCGAATGATGCCAGCGGGCCCGACATGACGACAATCGCAGAGTTGCGACGACAGCGAATACACGCAACAGCAGCAGCCACAGCGAGTGCATACGATGAGCTCGTGACGTGGTGCAGCGTCGGGAAAAACGCGACCGACCGGTAACAACCCAGTATTAAGCATACCAACGTAGAATGCTATAGCTGAAGTCCAGGCATAGGTAAATCACCGATATAATCCAACACCCAACACCTCGGTGGGGTTGTATAACTTCGACTGAAGCGCAAAAGAAACGATTGGTTAGAGAGAGCTAAAGCATCCCGGCATTCGCTACCCATCCCGCGGTGGCGTTTTCGACGCGCTTGGATAGGCACGCCAACAGGAAGCAAAGGCAGACGAGTGTGCACATATACAGGTATATAGACTTGGGCACGATTAAGGCCGCGCAGAATGCTCCCGCCTTGAACGTGATGCGGTTGCCGTTTTTAGCTGCTTACGCCCCTCCCTGACATGTGCAGACATGGACACAAGTTTTCAGAATGAAGGCTTCGCGGAAAAAAAAAAAAATTGCGATCCAGCAAAAGAGGCCAACGAAAACCCTAGAAGCGGTAGGGGACAACCGTGCTACATCCTTCGGAGAAATTCCAGCTGGTAGTGATGCCCTAACTTCGCACTATCCCTGCAGCTCGACAGAGCCGGAATTTGAATTTCGCTACGACCACGGCTGGGGAAAAATTGAAAGTTGGTTTTTTGGGGAAAGGAAATGGCGCAGTATCTGTCGCACATATCGGCGGACACCTGAACAGCGCCGTAAGGGAAGGGATAAAGGAGGGAGTGAAGATCCGGAATAATTTCGACCACCTGGGTATCTTTAACATGCACAGCACACGGGCGCCTATCTTAAGGGCGGTTCACATGCAAGCGATTCGGCGATTTGAGCGAACAGCGACGCGGCGCTGCGAAGCGTTTCGCGAGCTTTCGTTCACAAGCGTCGCCTCTGCGAAAACCAATGTTGCCGGCAAAAGATATGCACTTTCAACCGGTTTTGGTGGCCTGCAAACGCAAAAAAAAGCGTAATATATAAGCACTATTTTGTCGTTTATTTTCATATTTTATTGGAATAAATATAAATCTCGCGTTTTAAGGATTCAACACCACTTTATATAATTTATTTTGTAAACAAAATTTCGTACGTGCGGCGTACAAACACAAACATTGGTCTATGCACATGCTTTCCTGCAAGAGGCCTCTACTGGTCACGTGGCAACGCCGGGCCGTCATTGGTTGAGATGCGGTGCTGCCGCGTCGCCGCCGCGAAAATTTCCAACTTGCCCGAACCTCGCCGCTTGAAGAGGGGGTGTATGCGCCGCGACGGCGGGATTCGCGAGCGGTTCGCTTGCATGTGAAACAGGCTCGTCTCGCCTCCATAAAAACGCAGCCGGCGCGGTCGGATTCGAACCCGGGTACTCCGAATAAACAGCCGAGCGCCCTCACCACTGAGCCACCGCGGCGGGCTGGGGAAGAATTTGAAGTTGTCGCAGTCGGCATGCAGGAGACCCTGCCATCTCATCTCCCCTATAGAGTCCATTGGATAATTATCCAATGACTCCTCAACACTAATCTCCCTCTTTTTCCCCTTCTCTTATTTCCGTATAAAGGCCCGTGGACAACAAAAGTACCGAGCCAAGTTTGAAACCCGCAAGCTGCAAAAATAGAGAAAGTATAGACATAAGCTTCTTGTGAAAATTTAAGCAGCGCTCAAAACAAGCGCTGTCTATGCCAACTGTTTTGTTTGAATGCGCAGGCCACACACATTTATACGAGGCAGAAGCACAATAAGACCAGTCACTGGGAAATCCAAAAACTAATGATGTGTCCAGCGAACAACAAGAAACCTTGTATACAGTCACCGAGACTCGTGATAAAGACGCGCACAGGCCAGACTATCAGACACGGAAGGAGACGGGGACAGTACCGACAAGCTGCGGATGAAATCGCTAAAGCAAGCAGCTGTCACGTGGCAATTCCTACACTGGAAAATTGGACGGTGCTTTGACGGGACCTAACAGAGTGATTTCGGTTTATTGGGGTTTAACGCCCCAAAGCAACTCAGGCTATGAGAGACGCCGCAGTGAAGGGCTCCGGAAATTTCGACCACCTGGGGTTCTTTAACGTGCACCGACATCGCACAGTACACGGGCCTCTAGAATTTCGCCTCCATCGAAATTCGACCGCCGCGGCCGGGATCGAACCCGCGTCTTTCGGGCCGGCAGCCGAGCGCCATAACCACTCAGCCACCGGGGCGGCTAACAGAGTGACAATGCAGGGAGTGCCGTGACAGTGCAGAGAGGGCACTATCCCCGACAATACAGGGAGTGGACCATCTTCTTGCATCTACCACTCCCTGCATCGTCACGCCAGCACGTTCAAGGCCGACGCCATTGGCTGGAGAGGGGGGCCCCTTGACAAGTAGTAGTAGTAGTAGTAGTAGTAGTAGTAGTAGTAGTAGTAGTAGTAGTAGTAGTAGTAGTAGTAGGTGTCTATTGCAAAATAAAAACAAGAAAGCCGCTTTTTTCTTGATGATTTTTTTCTTGACTTGGCCGCCAGTAGGCTACAATACAATTTCGCGTAGCGAACAAATGATGACCACTCAAGGTTCCCACCTGTCAAGCTTCCTTCAACGCTGAAGATACGCATCATTCATAGGGTCGCGTACTCTTTGACCGGAAGACTGCACCTAGCGAGCAACGCCAAGGGCGAACCGCGAGACCCCGCCTCTGGCCGCGAATACAAATGAGGCGCAGTTCCGCGAGCCGTACACCGGTATATCGGAGCGCGCGGCAATAGCACGTGCGTACGCACCAAAGCGTGTAGTGTGTACATACTACGCGGCGAAGCACGCATGTACGCGACGGATAGCGATCTGCCGGAGTCCTCCGCCCGTACGCAGGCCGGCTATCTTTGGACGCCCTAAGCGCCACGCTCGCAGACGTCGTTCACGTTATCGACTTCTTCTTGTGGCTACGTGGGGGGAATGTGCTCGATTTCTGCCACCCATATAGCGGGGGCACAGCTTAGAGAGGGGATGGGGAAAGGGGATGTGGGGAGGGGGAATCGACTGCGCGGCCAGTACATGGCGTGGCCCGCCCACGCAGAAGACGAGAAGGGCGCCAGGAATCGACGGGAGAGGGGGGGCACGCGACATGTACGGAAAAGGGGGGCCGCGCGCCAAAAACAGAACACTCATTAAGCTGGCACGCAAAGGTGGTAGTAGTAGTAGTAGTAGTAGTGAACACGTGCTCAGAAAGTTCTGCTGAAAAGATCAATTCGGACAACGTTTAGCCCTAACTTCGGCGGCGCGGTTAATGAGAACGTGAGAACGACGCGTGTACCAGGAGTATATGCAATAGGGCGGGTCTTATCCTGTTGGGTCTTTAAAAATGCATTTCTTGAACTACCTGAGACGAAAAAAAAAACGAATTTAGTGCGGGTTTCGGACGGAAAATTCTTCGCCCGCAGAAAACGGTTCCCCGCGCAGGCACACAAACACACACACCACTTAAATTAACCCTTTGACTATCCATTCGCTCCTGGAGTTGTTTTACCAACGTGGCACTGTCCAGCAATTTGCTAACCACGGTGATTAGCTGAGCTCATCAGGAAGTTACTGCTCTAGTCTGGAGGCGAACCCCCGTCAGGCCACTGACGAGATGGAATTCTGCTTTTTATTTTTAAGAGCGTTAGCTCTTACTCGTCACGTTTCGAGATTTCGTGGGGTCTGCTACCACCCTGAGATCACAGCGTCATCTGTGGCACCAACCAGAAAACAGCATATCTCGCAAGGGAGACTTGTAGCGCCACATACAATAGCACTGTATAAACAATAGAAACAACCACCTGCCGCGTGCCAGTGATGATGTCTAGGTGCAATATGGTGGATAGGGGTGGAACTATGTGAGAATGACGTCAGGGGACGAAATGACGGCATAGTTTCGGTTTCTCGAATTCAAGATGGTGGCCATTAAAATTGGCTCTGCCCTCCCATCTCTTTCCCCTTCGCCCCCCGAAAAACATCCTACAACGGGAGGGAAAATGTCCCGTTACGGGACCGCTATATGTGTATACATTCGTTCCGCTATATATACTCGGACAACAACGGGCACCCATCCGGGGACAGTTGTGTACCAAATTCGGTAGGCAAATAAAACCCTATGGGTTGTGGTATAGAAATAAAACCACAATTAAATAATAGGCAAACATTGTGTACATGCAATTACTAATTGAAACGCTATCATATCGCGCCGCAAGCCGAATTCTAGGCCCACCTTGACCCCCCAAACGAAGCAAGTTCCATTTGGCACGTATCTTGAGGGGCTGTAACTGGACAACGGGCGCGTTCTTCTTCGCTTTCTTCGTCTAGTAAACCAAATAGCTAACGCTCGTTACTGCAACGTCTTCCAGACGGTGGCAGCCATTCTTTTTCGACAACGTACGTTTGAAAAATATTAATGAAATTTTCAAAGTAACCGTACGGTATAGACTAACATCAGGTAGTTGTCCAGGCGAACTATTCTGCTGCCACTGCGGTATCGCGAAGACCACGGAGCGAGCTACGAGTGCCCATCGCTCCATTGACGCCTTCTACACACAGCCCACTTATCGTTGCAACCCCAACTGCTATAAACTACTGCCACTACTTCCATTAATCAATGCGCACTGTTGCGCACCCTGATCGTCGGGGCTCCAATGTGCATGAGTGTGCATGTATACGTATTGTGTTTGTATGCACGTGCTCATGTGTGCGCGCATGCAATTAAATTAGGTCAAACTGTAATCTTTCCAACAAAACTCGTCGCCCCGTCAGCAGATAAGCACAGTCGTGACCAACCGCCGATTTCTGGCACGCCAGCGTGAAAACCCTTCCGAGCTAGCCGAGCCCCCTGACTACTGCAGCGACAAGCATGGCCCATTACGCAAGCTTGCGGGCGAGCGCGCGACACGCACAAAACAAAACAAAAGCGGGAAAAAACCGGTGGAATTCACGACCGTTCGTCACGGTTCATTACCACCGCACTGCGGAACAGCCTGCCCAGACGGACACCTCAGCTGCTGTACTAGGATCGCCTACAGGCAACACACGCGTGACACCATCGAACGTTCAGCACAAGGTCGCGCGATGAACTATTACCCCACCCTTAGCAACTCAGAAGCCGAGCACCCAATTGCCCGCTACGGCAGGAGACGTGTCCAATGCGTGGCCAACAACGGCGCCATAGCCATGATAAAGGACGTTCAAACAAAGACCATCAGGGCAGCGCTGCAATCTCTCAAGAAAGTACAACAAAGGAATGAGTCAGCACAAGCGAGAACGGCCGCAAAGGAAAGAGAAAAACGCGTGCCGGGGCTGTCGCTAGGGGCGCTGTCTCCTTGAGAGGATGGCGAACACCTTGTGGTCATCCATGCTGGTCTCAATGATGTACTGCAGGGGAGGAGCCAGAATCTTGAGACGCAGTTGGAGGTGGGGATGCGTAGGCTTAGAGAGGCCTCTGAGAGTGTGCATGTGACCATATGCACAATCCCAGAGGTCCAGAGGCAGGCTCGCGAAACGGAAAGGAGGGTCGTAGAGACTAATCGGGTAATTAGGCTATTGAGTCGACGACTAAGATACGAGGTGATGGAGGTCAACAGGGAAGTGTACGAGGTTAGGCCCCACCCTTTTGCACAGGATGGCATCCACTACGGTGGTGCCACTGGCAAGAAGGTGGGTAGTAGGATAGGTCGCCAGGCAACAGCTTTTTTGGGGGGACCCAGAGCTCTGAAGGAACCAGTGTAGAGAAGGAAGAATTAAGATCAAACGGACAATGGAACCATAGGGGAAGAAAGAGACGCAAGCGCCAGGGCCAAGTTAATTCAAATATAGGTTTCATTAACATGCAAGGTGGCAGGAATAGACTGAAATGGGAGGAAATAGAAGAACAGTTAAGACAGGAGGAATTAATGGTATATAGTTTAGCGGAAACACATCTTAGAGACATGGAGCAACCACCCTGTAACCCAGACTACGCATGGGAATATTGCAATAGAACAGAGGGCAGCAGAAAGGGAGGTGGAATTGGGGCATTCATTCATAAAAGTATGAATTTTCAAAGGGTTAGACTGGGATGCAGGGAACATTTATGGCTAAAAGGAACAGTGGCAGGCAAGCAAACACTCCTTGGCTTTGTATACCTGTGGACAGGGGTTAATGCAAAAGAGGAAAACAGGAAAATGTTAGAATGTATTGCAAGCGACATTGATGAGCTAGGAGGACAGGGCGAGATAATTATATTAGGCGACATGAATGCACACATAGAAGACCTGGATGGGTACACGGATTCGACAGGAAGCATGCTGCAGGACATGTGTGACAGGCATGATTTAGTTGTATGCAACAGCACCGAGAAGTGTGAAGGGCTCATAACATGGGAGGCGGGGAGTCTGCACTCGACGATAGATTATGCACTAATGTCACAGAGGATGTATAACAGATTAGGGGTAATGAGCATAGATGAAGATGGTTCCAGAAGTCTAGGTAGTGACCACAAGCGTATCAAGTTGAGCTTCAGAAGAAAAAGCATTGTAGGACTGAATCAAGATAAACAATCAGGGGAAAATTTTTACTCAGAAAAGCAATTGGAAGTAGCAGCCAAACAAATCGAGAAAGTAATTTTTGAGGATAGTGAAACAGAATGGACTTATACCAAATTAACTCGATTACTGGAGCTAGAGCTAGCTAAGGTGCGAGTAAAGCTAAAAGGGAAAAGATGCAAACCCAAGAGTTGGTGGGATGAGGAGGTCAAGAGGGCAATAGAAAAGCGCAAGGAAGCATCCAGGGAACACAGATATTCCAAGAAGAGGGGGGAACCAAAACCCGAAGTAGACAGAAAATGGGATACCTTCATAAAGTGTAGAAGGGACGCATCCTATTTGATTAATGAGAAAATTAGAAGAAAGGGTGCCCAATGGATGTCAAAAGTAAATAAAAAGGATAGAAAAGCAGCCCAAAAATTCTGGAAACATCTAAATGCAATGAGTAATAAAACTAGGCTAGAACAAAGGTTTATTGTTACAGATGAGGGTATTCGACTAGAAGGGGATGAAGCAATAAAACACATAGGAACAAGGATGACGGAAAAATTTTCAGCAAAGCACGTGGTACATAATTTATCGAAGGAGGATAGACCGGTTACAGCAATAGCTTCACTTGAGCAAGGAGAGTGGGAAAGGGCAGAGAAGAAGGTTCCTAGTGGCACATCAACAGGACCAGATGGTATCCCGATTATGTTGATAAAGAAGTTAGGACCAAAATCCAAGCAAACATTAATACAGGTAGTGAACAAAATGATAGTGGATGAGAAAGTCCCCGATGAATGGCGATTAAGTAGAATGAACATGATATATAAGGGAAAGGGGGACAAAGCAGACGTAAGTAACTATCGCCCCATAACAGTGACGTCTGTGGTTTACAGGGTGGTGATGCAAATTATAAAGGATAGACTGCAGGCTTGGGTGGAGAACGAGGGGGTGCTAGGGGAACTACAGAATGGGTTCCGGAAACAAAGGAGGTTGGAGGACAATCTATTTTCATTGACACAGTGTATAGAAATTGCGGAAAAGGAACATAGGCCCTTATTGCTAGCATTTCTGGATATTAGGGGAGCCTATGACAACGTTACTCAGGAGCATTTGTGGGACATATTGGGCACATTGGATGTGGAAAATGGAGTAATTAATCTTTTAAAAGATGTATATAGAGGTAACAGAGTGCTCATAAAATGGGAAAAAAATGTATCAGGGCCTGTAGAGATACAGCGGGGGCTTAGACAAGGATGTCCTCTGTCCCCTTTGTTGTTCATGTTGTACCTGCAAGGTTTGGAGGCCAAGCTAGAGGGGAGCGGACTAGGTTTCAACCTATCTTTTTTCAAGCAAGGGGAATTGATTAAACAGACATTACCGGGACTAATATATGCGGACGATATAGTGATAATGGCTGACAACAAGGAAGACCTGCAGAAGTTGTTAGACATATGCAGTACAGAGGGAGATAGATTAGGCTTCAAGTATAGTAAGGAAAAATCTGCAGTCATGACATTTAATGAAGAGGGCGGCGAGCATAGAATACAGGAGTTCGTGCTAAAGGTAGTGAATGAGTACAAGTATCTTGGGGTGTGGATAAATAACAGTGTTGAGTATCTGACAGAGCATGAAAAATATGTAATGAATAAAGCTAGTAGGAATGCAGCTGTCATGAAAAATAGGGCACTGTGGAATTACAATAGGTATGAGGTGGTAAGAGGGATCTGGAAAGGAGTGATGGTCCCTAGCCTGACCTTCGGGAATGCGGTCCTGTGTATGAGGCCAGATGTTCAAGCAAGGCTGGAAATTAGGCAACGGGGAGTAGGGAGGTTAGCTTTGGGAGCACATGGCAATACACCAAATCAGGGGGTACAGGGTGATATGGGATGGGCGTCTTTCGAGAGCAGAGAGGCTAGCAGTAAGATAGCATTTGAGGAACGATTGAGAAGGATGGAGGAAAAGCGGTGGGCTAGGAAAGTTTTCAGATACCTGTATATAAAGAATGTTGACACGAAATGGAGAAAGCGAACTAGAAAATTGACAAGCAAATATCTGGACAGCAGTAAGGGGGCAAATCAGCAATTATCGGTTAAGAAAAAGGTTAAAGGAACAGAGAGAGCTTTGTGGAAAACAGGGATGCTGACGAAATCGGCACTAGAAACATACCGGACCTTTAAACAGGAAATTGTCAAAGAAAATATCTATGATAATTGTAGGGGAAGTTCTTTGTTGTTTGAGGCCAGGACTGGAGTTTTGCGGACTAAGAAGTATAGAGTCAGGTACCAGGAGATTGGCACTTTGTGCGTTGCGTGCGGAGAGGAGGAGGAAACGGCTGAACACTTGATACTTTTCTGTAAAGGGCTTCACCCTACAGTGGAAGGCAGCGGGGCTGACTTACCCAAGGCATTGGGGTTTAGGGATAGTGAAGGGAAAGTGGATTTTAAGAGGTTAGAAGTAACCAAGCGAAGGTTATCTGATTGGTGGCTAAAAGCAAGACAGGAGTAAAATTTCACAAGACATGGCTAGGTGGCTTGAGCCACCGCCCGATGTAAAGGGTTCAGCCGTATCCATCCATCCATCCATCCATCCAGCCGAGCCTGGCGTTGAAGCACCCCTTCCTCCCCCAGCCGGGGTCAACGGCACGGAACGCCAACGACCAGGCGAGCGAACGACGATCTTCCACCAGCGCCGGTTGCCGGAACTTCCCCCGCCCCCCACTGCAGCAGCACGCAACCGACAAAGGAACGGAGCCCCGCATCCAGATACGACAAAGGCATAACAAGGCGGAGGCTCCCTCCGGTGTGGTCGTTGTGCCTTGTTGCAGGATCTTGCGCAAGCGATTGCAATGCTAATGAGATGACCAGTTTTCCAGACATAGCTCACATATGAACAAACTCAGGAGTATAAATGTGACCACTGTTCCAGATATGGCCCACATATGAAGATAAGTAATAGTAACAAAAGGTCACATTAGAACATACGCAGGACTATAGATATGACCAGTGTTCCTGATATGGCCCACGTATGAAGATATGTAAAAATACAGATGACCACTGTGAGGAGGAATCACTGACTCTGCTACGGGCGTTGGCCTTAAGCCCTCTAACGTTGTGTTAGTCAGCATTCGATTTTGGCGCCAACGCGCGCCAGCAAGAGCAATGTTTCTTTTTCTAGCGATTTTTGCATGCTTATTAGCTGCGTTTCCTACAGTGATTACAATGCTCCTTTCGGTATTGAAAAATGAACAAATAAATACAAGAAAAAAGGAGTAAAATGCATCCGCCGCTGTAAAAATCTCGTCGAACGTATGTGCGAGTTGACGTCAGCGGAAGGCAGTTCTCGAAACCGAAACAGGGCAAACATGTCTGAAGTCACTTTTGCAGGAAACTTCGGGTACAGTATCGTGCGGCAATGATTCCGTTCAGAGTGCTGGAATCGTACATAAGTTCACCACCCGAGTACTTAAGGACACCGCTAATACTACCCGACAAACTGGACCTTGCACTTAAAGAGCGCCGCGTTTAGATAACGGTCCTATTGTTCGTCCGTTGAAGGGGGGGGGGGGGGGGGGGGGGGGGCGCTATCACTGCGCAAATGCGAGTTCAAACAAAAATAAAAGTTTGCGAAATATGCAATCGCCGTTGCGTCAACAGCCAGTGAACAAAGTACAGACATAAGCGGTGCATCAGGCAATTGTAATGTCATCATGTCCTATGTCAGATACGTTATCTAAGAGCGCGTTATCAGCTTCGTAAGGTCAACTAGCAAGGTTTCATCCGGGTTTTCTGCGCGAGTCGCTGCTGTCCGACGTGGCACCAAATATCATTTGAATCATCTCGCATAACTGCCCTGTAAGCTGCAGTAACGATACTTTCGACTGAAATGATATGCTAGGTTAAGAAGTAACACATCACGTTTATGTTATATCAAGAGCATTAGTTGAACGCTTAAACTTAAATGATGTTAAAGACGCGCTCTAAATATTAATATAATGTTCAGGTTCGTATAACGACTGTAAAATATCAATGCAAGTATATTTCAAGCGCTGTGCCTCGGAGCATTTTCCCACGGCTCCAAGAGTAATGGTGAATTCTTACACTGACGAAATTTTGCTAACCCTCTTAGATTGTGCCTTTAATGAACTTGCTTACATAACGCAAGAATTGCACTGTAAAACTTTTTACGTTACCAATATTTCATCATTATTACCCATCTACTACAACTACAACTTGTGGGTCAGTCATTATGAATGGGAAGACTTTACACCTAAAACTTTACAGAGTTATTAAAAGCAGGCTTTTTGAGTTAGAAGAGCGCTTTTTTCGGCTCAGCATTGAAACCAGAAAGTAGCTAAGGCGTGCTAACCAGCAGGCTGGTTAATTAATACTTAATAAACTTTCTTAACTATTACTGTTAGGCTCCGTAATTATTGAGAGGCGTGTAGCCCACATATCAGTTATTCAAATCTCGAAAACACAGTTACCCTAGGAGTTGTGGCCCAACAAATTTTGGCTATTTCGACGAGTTGCTTGCACTGGACAGGTTGCTTTGCCTGCAAGCTTCTCGAAAGCGTATCTTGGCGCGATGTCGCCAGAATTTCTTGGGCCACAGCGCCGAGAATAACCGCGATCTCGAAATTGTAAAACTGATTCGGATATTACTAACGGTGAGCTACACGCCTCTCAAAAATTAAGGAGCCGAGCTGTAATAGTTAAAAAGATAACTATTCAATATTAGACAAACAACCTGCTAGTTAGTACGTATTAAATGTATTCTGATATACTAAAGTGCTGACAATGCTATGCAGAAAAAAAAGCGATCTTCTAAATGAAAAACACTACTTTTAAAAATTGTGTAGGGTCTTGAAACACCCTGTATATGAACCCACGGTGTCAGCTCGAAAGGAAGTGCATCAGTTGCATGTATTGTGTTGTGTTTAGTGGCGCACAAGAACCTAAGGCTATCAAGCGTCAGTATTAACTGTGTGTTGTTGTGGTGCTTTGCTCCATGAAAAGTTTGGTTGGTTTGGTTTATGGGGGTTTAAAGCCTGGACTCCATGTACGCGAAAACTCACGCGAACGCGACGGCGGCAAGCGACGAGCGACCCCGTCGCGCGAAGCAAAATGCATGCGTCGCTTGCCGTGTCGCCCGGATCTGCACCCACAGAAAATTTCGCTCGTCGCCCGGAAGTCCCCCACGCGACTGGCCAATCAGAGCCCCCCAAAGCCGTTTCCGCTTTGTCCACGGTTTCTCACGGGCACATCTCACGAAACCAGCCCGTCGTCTTGGTCATCGCCACCGTCGAGAAAATATTTGGTTTTGTAGCTGAGAGGCAGACCCGCACGATTTAATTAATTAAAACAATCTACTTGTTGGGTGCGGAGGGCTAACAGCATTTGGAGCGGGCTACGCGAGCGGGCGTACTGCAGGGAGAGATGCGTGTCGAGCCGCGGGTACCGGCGCTCGATCCACCGTGCCGCTGCGCTCCAACTGAGCAGAAACACTCGCGGCGCGCATTCTCAGTGGTATATTATAGTTTGCTCACTTACAATCAGGTTGCGGTGACAGTTTATGGAATGTTTTTACTAAGCCGGAGTGTACAGGCACCGAACGAAAGCACACCTCCCCCGTGAACCCGTGATGTGACTTCGTCTCCGCAAGCACGCCTTTGGCTATCTCCACTGCCGCTACACCGCTGCCGTAGAGGAAATATTCCTTTGGCCCTGACTATGAGGCACACCCACAAAATTTTAAGAGTGAGAACAGGTTACGGGCGTGTTTCTAAGCTTGAGTGCGCAAAGCACGGAATCCGCTGCGCACGTCGCGGGTTCGCTTGCATGGAGGTTGCCCACAAGCGACAGAGCGAACGCCAGCCGTCGCCGCCGCCTTCGCGTTCGCGTGAGTTTTCGCGTACATGGAGTCCAGGCTTAACGTCCCAAAGCGACTCAGGCTATGAGAGACGCCGTAGTGAAGGGCTCCGGAAATTTCGACCACCTGGGGTTCTTTAACGTGCACTGACATCGCACAGTACACGGGCCTCTAGAATTTCGCCTCCATCGAAATTCGACCGCCACGGCCGGGATCGAACCCGCGTCTTTCGGGCCAGCAGCCGAGCGCCATAACCACTCAGCCACCGCGGCGGCTCCTCCATGAAAAGTGTTGACCAAAGCTGTATGTGCGCGGGTATAGTGAACTTTCTAGTACACTCTAGCGCGGGTCTGGTCCTGCACGTTTAATACGTTACTACCGTTGTGGCGAAAGTTGCGCATACTACATGTTTTTTTTTTTGCTTCGTGGACGCTTGTTTATTTCAGAAACCCTACAAACAGAAAAATACATTAAGAACAATGTATTAGCGTCATAAATCCGACGCTAATATATTGTTCTTAACGTATTAAGGTACAAAGTAATAGCATTGTTGTATAGTTTCGGTGCTACCCCGGATGGTCGTCAACCAGTGCAAAAGTGCACTCGTATAAAAGGAGAACGCAGTTCACTCAAACTAACCAGTGTAGAGAAAAACTGCACGCTTTGCAAACACCTCGCGCGGCGGGCAAGGTTAACAAATAAACGAACACAATGCAAGCAACGACAAAAGCGTCGTGAATGAAGCCAACCTAGTGAGGCAGTCACGAACATCAACCAAGAAAAAACAGCGCGAAGTTGCACAAAGGAAATCATGCACTGCGACAGAGAAGAGCACGCTCTCAACAAAGGGGGGGAAAACCTATGCGCGCCAACGTAAGGGCCCCGCCGCCAAAACGCGTTGTCACATGTCCCGCTTCGCAACCC